>NC_064922.1:250755635-251055635 GCF_023897955.1 Schistocerca gregaria | reverse complement strand
CAACCCTTCATTTGGAGCCGGCCGGGGTGGGCTACAGTCTGGAATTCCGCTACGGTCGCAGGTTCGAATCCTGCCTCGGGCATGGACGTGTGTGATGTCCTGAGGTTAGTTAGGCTTAAGTAGGGGACTGATGACCTCAGCAGTTAAGTCCCATAGTGTTCAGAACCATGTGAACCTTCATTTGGGAAATAATTTTCTGAGAACGTACGTCTGGCGCACATTAATTAATGGAAGTGGAAGTGGGTTGTTCGAAAACCCAAAGAGAAGAGAATCATCGAGTTAGAGATGTGGTGTTGTAGAATGATGCAGGAAGTTACGTGGTAAATGAGGTTGTTCTCAGCAGAATAGGTGAGGAAAGAAAACTTGAACCAGGAGCCGGTGGTGGACGATAGGATATGCGTTAAGATGTAAAGCAATAACTTTCGTCTACTGGAGGCAAAAACTGTAGGGTTTACAGCGACTGAAATACATACAACAAATAATTCAACGTTGGGTGTAATTGTTCCTGTGATATGAGGATAATGGTAAATGAAATGAAATAGTGGCTGGCTACATCAAGTCAATCAGGTGGCGTGCGCCCATAAAGGAGGGGAGGGGAGGGGAGTGGAGTGTGGGGAAATGCTGTGGCTGGAGGAGACTCTGGGGCCCCCTCCCCGCCTTCACCCTCACAAATGCGTCAGCATAGGCAAGGACTTTATGACCCTAGAAGACACAAAAATCTGTTTAATGTAGACATTCGTACCATTGCGTGTAATTCTAATACATCAAAGGGCAATACAAACAGCTACTTCAGCTAAGCTTTTCACCATTGACAATACATTCAGCCCACTGCAAGAACACAGTCTATAATTTAAATGCATTTCTTCTCTATACTATATGTCAAATCTAGGAAATAGTTACACTGTCGGAATGATTTAATCGAGAACGACTCATTCTCCCTCGGTGTTCGTGGCTTCATTAACCGCAGATTCGACTGTTTGTGAATTAATTTTACTGACCCATATTTAGTACCCGTGAGCAGAGAGAGAAAATAAGAGATGAATTTGGAGGACTTAGCAGTCGTTAAGTGTTCTAAAAATACACGAAATCAGCAATTTGCTTTTTGTGAAAAGTATTATGAATGTTGATATAAGCCGGCCGGTGTGGCCGTGCGGTTCTAAGCGCTTCAGTTTGGAACCGCGTGACCGCTACGGCCATTTTTGTTGATATAATTATCATTTAACATTACAGTATTCCCTAGAAGTTGATCGCGGCTTTAATTATGCTGTTCTGTTGTAATTTCAGCATGACCAAAAACATTTGGCATAAAATTTTAATTTGAAATTTAGTTTTCATGTAGTAACTATTATTTAATACTAAATTTCAATTACAGTTTCTGCTATCGGCTAAATCATTTGCTCCTTTTAGTATTTTATTTGAATAAACACACACAACATATTTCAGTTTTTGATATAATTTTCCCACTGTAAAATATAGTACTGCGTACTCAGCACCCATAACTTTTTTTTTTGTAAATATGAGCATTCTCCACGTTATGGATATTCCTTAGCCCCTTACTACCACCTTGAAGTAATAACGAGGTCAGGAGTAGAGCTACGCAGAGGTCAGAGACAAAGGGTGCAGGTCACCCCCAGTCAGAAGAGTGATGATCCAAAAAAATCTCTCCTTAATGACGGAAAGAAAACATGAAAATTCCTCTTGGTGGAAGACAATAAACAGTCCCTAAGAGCTATTAACATAGATATTACTTACCCATGGAAGTATAACATTAGTAATGACAACAAACTGATATTGTTAAAAGAAGCTAAGGCTAGTGAAAACCTGACATCTTCCAAAAAAATATTGTCTAGTTCATTTTATCATCACATTATTCTTCTTCTTCTTCGTCGTCGTCGTCTTCCTCTTATTCTTCTCCTTCTCTTCATTTCTCTTTTTGTTTATTACCAGTAAACATGGACTCTTGACAGTTTTATGATCGTATTCCTTGAACGAATGATTTATCGTACAGAGTGATCTGTACAACAAATCATTCGTTCAAGGAATAGCATAAGTAACTAATCTCTTTCACGCCGAGATAACATAATACACTACAGGCCATTTAAATTGCTACACCACGAAGATGACGTGCTACAGACGCGAAATTTAACCGACAGGAAGAAGGTGCTGTGATATGCAAATGATTAGCTTTTCAGAGCATTCACACAAGGTTGGCGCTGGTCGTGACACATACAACGTTCTGACATGAGCAAAGTGTCCATGCACAAACAGCAGTTGACTGGCGTTGCCTGGTGAAACGTTGTTGTGATGCCTTCTCAAAGGAGGAGACATTCGGGGGGGGGGGGGGGGGGCGACGGCTCAATCCCGTCTCCGGCCATCCTGATTTAGGTTTTCCGTGATTTTCCTAGATCATATCAGGCAAATGCCGGGATGGTTCCTTTCAAAGGGCACGGCCGATTTCCTTCCCCATCCTTCCCTAATCCGAGCTTGTGCTCCGTCTCTAATGACCTCCTTGTCGACGGGACGTTAAACACTAATCTCCTCCTCAAAGGAGGAGAAATGCGTACCATCACGTTTCCGACTTTGATAATGGTCGGATTGTAGCCTATCACGATTGCGGTTTATCGTATCGCGACATTGCTGCTCGCGTTGGTCGATATCCAATGACTGTTAGCAGAATATGGAATCGGTGGGTGCAGGAGGGTAATACGGAACGCCGTGATGGATCCCAACGGCCTCGTATCACTAGCAGTCGAGATGACAAGCAACTTATCCGCATGGCAGTAACGGATCGTGCAGCCACGTCTCGATCCCTGAGCCAACAGATGGGGACGTTTGCAAGACAACAACCATCTGCACGAACAGTTCGACGACGTTTGCAGCAGCATGGACTATCAGTTCGGATACCATGGCTGCGGTTACCCTTGACGCTGCATCACAGACAGGAGTGCCTGCGATGGTGTACTCAACGACGAACCTGTGTGCACGAATGGCAAAACGTCATTTTTTCGGATAAATCCAGGTTCTGTTTACAGCATCATTATGGTGGCTTGCCACAATACACTAGTCACTACTCTTGATGAATTGTGGTATCGTGTTGAAGCTGCATGGGCAGCTGTACCTGTACACGCCATCCAAGCTCTGTTTGACTTAATGCCCAGGCGTATCAAGGCCGTCATTACGGCCAGAGGTGGTTGTTCTGGGTACTGATTTCTCAGGATCTATGCACCCAAATTGCGTGAAAATCTAATCACATGTCAGTTCTAGTATAACATATTTGTCCAATGAATACCATGTTATCATCTGCATTTGATCTTGGTGTAGCAATTCTAATGGCCATAAGTGTAAATAAAAAGATCTTCACATTATTTCACCTAATGTGAGTGACGTTGACAAAGCTAGAAACAAATTCGCGGCAGTCTGACAAGCTCTTCTACAGCATTATTTCTGTCTTTAATTAACGTAGGCTAGCCTTTATTGGCTATTTATTTGCTGGCACTGAACTTCGAATTGCTGCCTAGTCCTATTACATCCATTATTACAAATTTTTAACTGATTGCAAACGTTTTCTGGTCTACAAAGTAAGCATTCCACCCAGCTATGTTATGTTAGTACGTTAATAAATTACAACTACTATCCTTATGATAAAGTGTCAGTGTGTTAGTATATTATAAATATTTTAGAAGAACGCTATATGGTAAATCTATGTTAATATAATAGGTCTACGCTCACTTGCGTTTGTTTATTACATTATAAAAAAATTACCGCTGAATTTCTAGTGCTATTATAACACATTTTATTTTTCTCTGGACAAAAAAATAGTTCAAATGGCTCTGAGCACTATGCGATTTAACTTCTGAGGTCATCAGTCGCCTAGAACTAATTAAACCTAACTAACCTAAGGACATAACACACATCCATGCCCTAGGCAGGATTCGAACCTGCGATCGTAGCGGTCGCTCGGCTCCAATTCTGTGATCATACTCACACACGCGTGGAGTATGAAAAGGTATACATACGTTACCACACCTCTCTCGCAGCTTCAGCTCCAAGCCAGGTGACATGGCCTGGTTTCTGACCACTGCAGAAAGTGCATATTGTGGTGTCACAATAAGCTGTGAGGCAAACAGATGAGAATATGTACATCTGACACAGATTCAGGAATCTGCGTCCACATCCTTTCTCGCAGCGATTCGTTTCATTGCCAGTTCGCCCCAACCTACCTCCCAATGTGGCCACGGGTTCCATCTCCTTAGGCTTCGGTTGCTGAATGCCCGGAATGAACATTCGGCACATCTCCACGACCAGTGATCGCTGCCTGAAGCAAGACAGAAGTGGACATTGCGCTATTGGCTCTATTTCTTCGTTATCTGCGTACTGTGCGAGCTGGCTGCATCGTGTCCTTACACTGGCAAGCATTCGAATTTATTGCCACGATCAAACATCGTTGCCCTCGGACTATCACGTTTTACATGTTGCAGTGATATCCATTGATCAGCAAGCACATTATGAGCCCCAACCTAATAGCCGGTATGTCCACCTTTGGCACAGAAAACAGCCAGCGGCGATGCATTATGACATGGAAACTATGATGTCTTGATAGGTCACTGGATGCAGTCGGAACCACACAAGTCACCTAATTTCCGTAAACTCTGGGGAAGGGCAATGAGCTCTGACGCCACGTTAATCACATTCCAGATGTGTTCTATCGGTTTCAGATATGGTGAGGTGGAAAGCCAACACATCAACTGGAACTCGCCACTGTGCTAACCGAACCACTTCACACTCCTGGCCTTGTGATATGGCGCATTACCGTGTTGAAAAATGCCATTACCGTCGGGAAACATGATCGTATTGCAGGAGTTTACGTGGTCTGCTACCAGCATACGATACTCCTTGGTCGTCATGGTGCTTTGCGCGAGCTCTGCTGGACCCATGAATGCCCACGTGGATGTTCTCCAAAGCCTAATGGAGCTGCCGCCAGCTTCACTCCGTCCCGTAGTACAGGAGTCAAGGAGATGTTCTCTCGAGGAGGACGGATTGGCGTCCTCCTATCGGAATGATGAGAAAGCTACCGGGATTTATCAGATCATGAACTCTCTGCCAAGTAACCAACTTCCAGCGCCGATGGTCACGTGCCCATTTCAGTCGTAGCTGCCGATGTCGTGATGTTAACATTGGCACATGCAAGGGTCGTCGTATATGGAGGTCCATCATTAGGAGTGTTCGGTGCACTGTTTGTTCAGACACACTTGTACTCTGTCCAGCAGTAAAGCCTGACGTTAGTACCGCCACAGTTCGTCGCCTGTGCTGTTTTACCAGTCTACCCAGTCTATGACGTCCGACAACTATAAAGAGGGCCGCTCAGCAACACGAGATCTGGACGTGGTTTCATCTTGGTTTCGCCAAGACATTCACCGTAGTACTCTTCGAACACCTGACAAGTCGTACAGTTTCCGAAATGCTCGTGCCGAGCCTCCAGGCAATCACAATCTGTCCTCGGTCAAGCTGAGATAGATTGCGCACCTTCCCCGTTCTACACGCGGACAGCACGCTCGCTGATACTACACGCAACATGCGTGTGTGTCTGGTCAGATGTCATTTCTCGCCAGGTGACGCTGCTATCGTCTGGAAGGTAGCAGCTCAGTGGTCATAATGTTCTGACTGATCAGTGTATTCTTGCAGCTTCTTTTGTGAGTAAAGATCTGCAACACGCCATAACGCTTCAGACGCCTTCCAGCATCGCTGAATTTCATATGTTGATATTGCTCAGACAAATTGGTCCACAAATTTTCACCTTTTACTTTTTACAGAAACGATAGTAGCCATGCATTGTAGATTTACATACGCTGAACACGAATGCCAAGGTTAAAATTGTCTCCTAGCTCAAGGTTACAAGTAATTAAAGTGTTTACGTTTCAGTCACAATTGTTGTGGTCTTCAGTCCAGAGACTGTTTTGATGCAGCTCTGCATACTACTCTATCATTTGCAGGCCTCTTCATCTATGAGTAACTACTTCAACCTATATCCTTCTGAATCTACTTAGTGATTTCATCTCTTGGTCTTCCTCTACGATTTTGACCCTCCATTGCTAAATTGGTGATCCCTTGGTGCCTCAGGGTACGTCCTATCAACCGATCCCTTCTTCTAGTGAACTTGTGCCACAATATCTCTTCTCCCCATTTCTATTCAGTACCATCTCATGAATTACGTCATCTACCCATCTAATCTTCAGCATTCTTCTCTAGCACAACATTTCGATAGCTTCTGCTCTCTTCTTGTCTAAACTATTTATCGTCCATGTTTCACTTCCATATATGGCTACAATCGATACAAATACTTTCAGAAACGCTTTCCTTGCCATAGCCGGTCTACGTTTTATATCCTCTCTACGTCGACCATCAACTATTTTGCTCCCCAAATAGCAAAACTCATCTACTGCTTTAAGTGTCTCATTTCCTAATGTAATTCCCCCACTATCACCTGATTTAATTCGACTACATTCCGTTATCCTTGTTTTGCTTTTGTTGATGAACATCTTATATCATATTTTGAATACACTGTCCATCCCCTTCAACTGCTCTTCCACGTCCTTTGCTGTCTCTGACAGAGTTACAATGTCGCCGGCAAACCCCAAAGTTTTCATTTCTTCTCCATGAATTTGAATTCCTTTCCTACACCAATTTTTTCTTTTGTTTCCTTTACTGCTTGCTCAACATACAGACGGAATAACATCGGAGATAATGTTCGTGGTCAACGCATCAAAATGTATAAAAACTGTCTACTCTGATTTCTGCAAAAACTTCATTGTGGACTTATTTGTAACGTTCAGCACGATGATCCACACTCCTAGAGTGGAGGATGACATGCTGCAGACTTCCACTGCTTTCACGCACGCACACACACACACACACACACACACACACACACACACACACAAATCTGTCATCTTTTCTACATTTAAACCTATACAAGTGTGATGCGTGGGTGTCCATACCCAGAGATGAAATGGACCAGACTTATTGTAGGAATTAAGTGTCTACCCCACTCTAACATTTGACATGAGTGAACACATCCTGCTGCACAAGCATCAACTCTGCACCAGTACCGAAGCTTCATTCATTTCCCGAGTATGTTGCCATTTTTTGGCTACTCGTCTCCGTACATCTCTGCTGTCTAATTCAGTTATCGCCCGCACTTTCTTTCGTCTTTGTAGGCAGAGAATGGCTACCCTCGTCGCCTCCGCAGGTCTGTGGGTTATATTCACAAGATAACTAGTCGGTACTCTATTGGTTTGTCCTGTACACACCTGTGAGTCGTAATAACATTCCCTCTGCGTTCTTTTCATGATTTTCAACAGCTCTGGCTGCCTCAGTTTATACGTCTCGGCACTAGCTCCAAATAAAACTATAACCGTCAGGATAGCCTCATGATGTTATCTCACTGTGCTAGCAATCCTGTGCATTATTTTTGTTGCTCGTTCTGGAGCTGCTTCTACGTAGTCTTTAAAAGTGAGTTCCTAGTCTATATGAGTCCTCGATATCGACGCGCTTTTTGTCTTTTGATTGACACGTTGTGTAGTTTGTTATTCGGATTCCATGTCCTTGACAATGTTCCCTTGAGTATGTAAGATATTTACTGTCTCTTGTAGTACGATGAGTAACCACAAGCTTTGTACCAACTCTAAAGCTTCATTAGATTTCTTTTCCACCTGCGCTCTGGAATCTCCTAAATAAATAAATAAATGTCGTGTGACGAGGGCCTCCCGTCGGGTAGACCGTTCGCCTGGTGCAAGTCTTTCGATTTGACGCCACTTCAGCGACTTGCGCGTCGATGGGGATGAAATGACGACGATTAAGACAACTCCTGAAACAGTAACTAGTAGATCGTCTGCGCATGATACAACTGTAATAACTTCTGAAGGGGCTCTCTCTCACTATGACGCGAAAGGTAGGCCCACGGATGGGTCCCTGTGGGTTCCCATTAGTGATACCTCTTAGTACTATTGTCGGGGTGATCCATTACCTTCGAGTTTTTGCAGTAATCTGGCAATCTCAAATGGACTCTCAACTTCCCGAGTCTGACGAAAAGGGAGTGCCATCACAAATGATCGACAAGTTCCCTGGATTATCTGTCTGCTATTGCGTAGCGAGACATCACACTCGTGAGAAGTTGTGGCGCCCGATATATTGCAGCCTTCGGGAAGTCATGCCGATTACAATTCATTCCGGTCATTTCCCTAAGGGTAAGAAACGGTGGGCAAAGAAGCATTTCTTGGACTTTTCCGAGAGTACTGGATAGGCATATCGGATCTGTATGATTTTGCCGAACTAGGCTCTTGCTCCTCCCTTTTTTAGAATTTACTGCATTAGCGCCTCCCATCTGTCAGCCACTCTTCCCTGCAACAGATACTCACTCAGTTCTGTCAAATATGGCGACAGCTAAATCTGCGCGTCTTGCACCAACACTGTCTATCTGGTCCAGGAGATTTGCCCCTCTTTAAAGACTGAACTGCATCCCGCACTTCCTCACGTGCAAATGGTGCTACCGCTACCGAAGCGTTATCGGATCATTCGGCAGCTTCCGAAGTTGCCACTTTTGTTCTGTGCCCAGTCGTAGTAGAATGCTTAATAGATGTCCAGCAGAGTTCTTCCAACAGTGAGTCATTCTACCACATTTTTTCCCTATCGTCGACATTAGTAGTAGGCGCCAGATTTTATCTGCTGGTGTTTTGAAAGGAGATCCACAGAGATTAGTTCGCAATTTTTTCGGAACAAACGTCTCCCGTTTCTTTATCCGTGCGCTTTAAATTTTATTTTTGTATACTTTCTTGTCATCGTTATAAAGTAGCAACGTCCACTGCACGGCATCAAAGAAGGTCACATGTTTCATTTCGAATAGACAAAGCTGCTGTGTCGTGCCAGCGCCCGGATCCCCCTCCACCCCCGCCAGTCGGTCGCTCCACAACCAGCCGCGACGTCTCTTCCAGAGGCACGCGGTAAGCCTTCCCTTGGGCCCTCAGCAGAGGAGTGTGTGGCCCAGCGGCTATACAGGAACGAGCTGGGCGTTGAGACGACACTTTGCCTCAAACTGACGAGTGGGAAACGCTTTCAAACATTGCGACACCACTACGCCACGGACCATCTGATAATCCAAGATGTCATCACCGACATTCGAACAGAAAGCCTGTGATATGCCTGCGTAAGCAGAAGAAACTAACGATCAAAGTCCGAAAACAATTTATTGGACTGTTCAATTAAAAAAAAAATTCTCCAAGTATAACACCAACACAAAACAGTGATGCATCTTCGAATTACAACTACATACAAGAATAATATAGAAAACAACTGAAATAATTTCCTACTAGTCTCCGCCAAAGACTTCTCCGATATCCCAATCCTAATCCAGAGATCACCGAGAAGATCCAAGCCGAGCTGCCGGGGCTGCAGCTATCCACGTCTGCTGGCGGTCGATGAACTGCCGATGTGCGGCCGAGCGCTGACGTTTATAGCGCTTCGGCGGATGAGTACCTCGGAACTATTTTCCATCACGTGGTTTGACGTGTAAAAATAGTTCCGGGATCTGCAGCGACCTCTTCCTTATGTTTATGTGGGCCGGTAGTGGCCCCTGGTAGCCGCTGGTGTCTTTGATGTGGTGTTGTTGTTGTTTTGGTTGTTGTGGCCGTTCATCAATATTGCCTGTCGGTTGAGTAGAGCTTCGGTGTGCCCGCGGCTGCAGGCTGCAGGCTGTCACTTTGGTTGCTGATACTCTAGGCGGCGTGATGTCTGGTGGAGAAGGCCACAGCAGCCTGCATTCTCATATGTTCACCAGCAATTAACCAAACCACTCGATTCGCAGCCAATTGTCACACTGATTTCAGGATGTGTAGGGGTACACCCAGCGGTTTTTCAACGTAATTTTAGTGTATTATAGCGTAATCAAGATAGTGAATTAGCTCCGTTGCTGTTCATTATATACACGAACGACCTTCCAACGCTTCCCGATGGAAGGCTGATGCTGATGAAACGGCCGTGGCTGCCCAAGTGAGCACATTCGTGGAAGTGGAGAAAAAAAATTAAGTATCAACTTTAAACTACTGGGGGATTATTATCACCAAAACCATCTAAAACCAAACCCAGCAAAGACGCAAGTTCGCAGTTTCCACATGTAGAATAAGGAAGACACAAGGACAAGGGCAAGAGCTAGAACACTATTACGCTCCCAACTACGCGTCATTTAAACAGCACTTTTGGACACAGAGCAAAAAAATTAGTGCTCGGAATAATACCACTCATAAACTAACACAAACTAGGGTGCTGACTCACAAGTGCTTCAAACAGCAGTCGTTGCACTCAGTTTGTCGGCAGCTAAACATGCTGCGCCTGTGTAGAACGAGACATTGTAACCTATTGTCGTGGCCATAAATGAGTCATCCCACATGATATCAGGATGTTTAAGGCCCACTTCGACAAAGATGTACCCCTCATTGGGATAAATCCCCCCCCTCAGTATAAGGTGGCAAGTAGCTGCGGAGGTGGAGAAGAAGAAACAGCTAACAGATAATCGTCACCTATAACACAGGCTTCAACAACAGCCCATGCGGCTTCGCTCAAGAAAAAGCTTCCTTTGAACGTCAGACCAGTCAACGTCACCATCGAAGGGGCTTCAACCATGGAAGGAGAACTTGGGATTGGAAGTCACAAATCCTTCATAATCCGTAAGACTCTCAATAGGCTGAGGTCTAGAGTCTCAAACTGCAATTACAGTGAGTTGACAAAAGCCATTCGATACCTCTTAATATCGTGTCGGACCTCCTTGTTTAGCGTAGAGCAACATCTCGCCGTGGCATGGATTCAATAAGTCGTTGGAAGTCAAAAAAAAAAAGGGTTCAAATGGCTCTGAGCACAATGGGACTCAACATCTGAGGTCATCAGTCCCCTAGAACTTAGCACTACTTAAACCTAACTAACCTAAGGACATCACACACATCCATGCCCGAGGAAGGATTCGAACCTGCGGCCGTAGCGGTCTCGCGGTTCCAGACTGAAGCGCCTAGACCCGCTCGGCCACACCAGCCGGCCCGTTGGAAGTCTCCTGCAGAAATAATGAGTCATTTTGTGCACGAATTGACCACATCATTGTGTCCCATAAATGTTGAATGAGAGTGATGTCGGGCAATCTGGGGGGCCAAATCACTCGTTCATATTGTCCAGAATGTTTCTCAAACCAATCGCGAACGATTTTGGCCCGGTTACATGACATCGTTATTTGGAAACATGAATAGCTGCAAATTATAGCCAAGTGGCTGAACATAACCATTTCTTGTCAGTGACCGGTTCAGAGGATCCACTCCATTCCATGTAAATACAGTCCACACCAGTGCCTTGTTGACAACTTAGGTCCATGGCTTCGAAGGGTCTGCGTCACACTCGAACCCTGCCATCAGAGCTTACCGATCGAAATCAGGATTCATTTGACCCGACCACAGTATTCCAGTCGTCTAGGGTTCAACCGATAGGGCCACGAGCCCAGGAGAGGAGCTGCAGACGATGTCGTGCTGTTAGCAACGGCACTTGCATCGGTCGCTGCTGTCGCAACCCATCAAATCTGAACTTCAACGCACTGTCCTAACGAATACATTCATCATACGTCGCACATTGATTCCTAATGTTATTTAAAGCAGTGTTGTTTGTCTGTTAGCACTGACAGATCTACGCATATGCCGCTGCTTTCTATCGTTAAGTGAAGGCTGTCGGCCACTGTGTTGTCCGCGGTGAGAGGTAATGCCTGAAATTTGCTATTCTCGGCACACTCTTGACACTGTGGATCTCCGAATATTTAATTCGTTAACGATTTTCAAAGTGTAATGCCCCATGCGTGTAGCTCCACCTATCATTCCGCATTAAAGGACTGTTAAGTCCCGTCGTGCGGCCAAAATCATCGTAAACCTTTTCCCAAGAATCTCCTACACTACTGGCCATTAAAACTGCTACACCACGAAGATGACGTGCTACAGAGCGAAATTTAACCGATAGGAAGAAGATGTTGTGATATGCAAATTATTAGCTTTTCAGAGCATTCACACAAGGTTGGCGCTTGTGGCGACACCTACAACGTGCTGACATGAGGAAAGTTTCCAACCGATTTCTCATACACAAACAGCAGTTGACCGCCGTTGCCTGGTGAAACGTTGTTGTGATGCCTCGTGTAAGGAGAAGAAATGCGTACCATCACGTTTCCGACTTTGATAAAAGTCGGATTGTAGCCTATCGCGATTGCGGTTTATCGTATCGCGACATTGCTGCTCGCGTTGGTCAAGATCCAATGACTTTTAGCAGAATATGGAATCGGTCGGTTCAGGAGGGTAATACGGAACGCCGTGCTGGATGTCAACGGCCTCGTATCACTAGCAGTCGAGATAACAGGCATCTCATCCGCATGGCTGTAACGGATCGTGGAGCCACGTCTCGATCCCTGAGTCAACAGATGGGACGTTTGCAATAAAACAACCATCTGCACGAACAGTTCGACAACGTGTGTAGCAGCATGGACTATCAGCTCGGAGACCATGGCTGCAGTTACCATTGACGCTGCATCACAGACCACAGACAGGAGCGCCTGCGATGGTGTACTCAACGACGAACCTGGGTGCACGAATGGCAAAAAGTCATTTCTTCGGATGAATCCAGGTTCTGTGTACAGCATCACGATGGTCGCATCCGTGTTTGGCGACATCGCCGTGAACGCACATTGGAAGCGTGTATTAGTCATTGCCATACTGGCGCATCACCCGCCGTGATGGTATGGGGTGCCATTGGTTACACGTCTCGGACACCTCTTGTTCGCACTGACGGCACTTTGAACAGTAGACGTTACATTTCAGATGTGTTACAACCCGTGGCTCTACCCTTCATTCGATCCCTACGAAACCCTACATTTCAGCGGGATAATGCACGACCTCATGTTGCAGGTGCTGTACGGGCCTTTCTGGATACAGAAAATGTTCGACTGCTGCCCTGGATAGCACATTCTCCAGATCTCTCACCAACTGTAAACGTCAGGTCAATGGTGGCCGAGCAACTGGCTCGTCACACAACTCTTGATAAACTGTGGTATCGTGTTGAAGCTGCATGGGCAGCTGTACCTGCACACGCCATCCAAGCACTGTTTGACTCAATGCCCAGACGTATCAAGGTCGTTATTACGGCCAGAGGTGGTTGTTCTGGGTACTGATTTCACAGCATCTATGCACCCAAACTATGTGAAAATGTAATCACATGTCAGTTTTAGTATAATATATTTGTGCAATGAATACCCGTTTATCATCTGCATTTCTTCTTGGAGTACCAATTTTAATAGCCAGTAGTGTTATTGCTTAACGATTTTCAAAGTGTAATGTCCTATGCGTATAGCTCCAACTATCATTCCGCATTAAAAGTCTGTTAAGTCACGTCTTGAGGCCACAATCTTCGTAAACCTTTTCCCTAGAATCTCCTAAATATAAATGACAACTCCACCAATGCACTGCCCTTTTATATCTTGTGTACGCGATGCGATACTACCGCCATCTGTATATGTGCATACAGCTATCAAATGGGTCTAAGCACTATGGGACAACATCTGAGGTCATCAGTCCCCTAGACTAAGAACTACTTAATCCTAACCAACCTAAGTACATCACACACTTCCATGCCCCTGACAGGATTCGAACCTGCGACCGTAGCGGTCGCGCGGTTACAGACTGAAGCGCCTAGAACCGCTCGGCCATATCGGCCATACCGGCATCCAATGACTTTTGTTACCTTAGTGTATGTTTACTAGCAATTAACCAAACGACTCAGCTCGTAGTAACTTGCTGTACAGACTTCAGAAGGATGTATTGGGTACACCCAGCGGTGTTTTAATGTAATCGTAAGCATTTGCCAGCAAAATTCTATTTCCAGGAAGTCTTGCATACCGCCCCGTACGTGTGTGTGTTTATGCGGCTCCAGCGGCGCGGTACTCATTCCGCCGGACAGGCCAAAGTGAGAAAGGCGGCGGGGGAGGCGGAACTAAACGCGGCCGGGATGGCCGGCTGTTTTTCGCGACCGCCGCGACTGCGGCTGGCGCCGTCGCGACGACAGTCAATTACCCGGAGACCCACTCGGCCCGCACAAAGGCCAACAGCCGCTTGTGCGCGCTGCCACTGGAGCTGGAAATGCGGCTGGCGGCCAATTTCTCGCTGCGGCTCGCTCCAGCGCCACTCCAGCCCCTCGAGTCTGCCTCGCGAGAACTGCCGGCGCTGGCGCTCGCGCTCGCCCCACATGCTGGTCACAATAGTTCCGCTGAAGGGCGCCGTCCGAGAACTCAAGCACCGGCGCCCATTTCCGCCTGCCCCTTCCTGTAATTAAACTACCGCGGCCCGAATACCACACCGAGTCCTCTTATTCGCCTGCTTCTTCACTTCACAGTCGTGAAATGTGAACTGCTTCACAAATGACGCCCCGTCTTTCTGTAAAATTCTTGTACTATTGACTAGAATACACACTTCGAAAATCATTGATAAAATACATGAGATGAAAAGTTATCTACAAGTTGTGCCGAAACAAGACGGCACATGAAAAACAAGGCAATAGCTAACTGACAAGGGAATAAGTTAGCGTCGCAGCCTATTCGCTATGTTCTTCAATCTGTACATAGAGAAAGCACTAAAAAAAACGAGGAGAAATTCTGGAAAATAATTAATGTTCGGGAAGCATAAATTATAACTTCAAGATTTGTAAATAACGGATTCAGTTATCAGTCGTCCTTTTTAAATTTTATTGGCAGATCTATATTTCAGCTAGAAACTAACCATTCTCAACGTTAAGAATACAATAGGTACATAGTTACATGATGTAATAAAAAAGTTGCAATTAGTGGCTTAACTCAAATGGTTTGTATATTAGAAACCACTATCATTTTTTATCTATGCGTGTAATGCCTGTTGGTCGGACTTCATCAACAGTTCATTGAATACTACTGTTTGCTGAAGGCGGGCTGTATGGAGAACACATCAGTCGGTTACATGGCGCCATCTATGTGAACTACGTATAAACGTCAAGGGAAGTAAACCACTTCAAATTTAATTGCTTAAAATGAAAAATAAGTAAAATTCTTGTATTGTTGTCAGACTTATTTCATACTTATCAAGTAATACAATTTCCATGTTCACTCCTTGTGCGTCCGTTATTATTATTACAACATTTAAATTGCGTCAGATGGGTAAAACTTTCTTAAATTTCTTAAAAAACATTCTCTAAAATTTATAAAACACTAGAAGATACGTGTTTATATGGCTTAAATACATATCTATTTTTATATCAGGCATATATATCTATTTTTATATTCTCCGTTTATTAAAACATATGTATATTCATCATATTTACTAAATAATTCATACATGATGCCAAACATCAGATGCATGGTTATTACAATTTGGGTATCCCGGTATATAGAGGGTGCTAATTAAATTTGAAGTGGTTTACTTTCCTTGAGATTTATACGTAGTTCACATAGACGGCGCCATGTAACCAACCGATGTGTTCTCCACACAGACCGCCTACCGAAAAACAGTAGTATTCAATGAACTGTGGATGAAGTCCGACCAACAGGCATTACATGCATTGATAAAAAATGATAGTGGTATGTAATATACAAACCATATGAGTTAAGCCATTAATTGCAAGTTTTTTATGACATCACCCATATACTTCTTGTATCCTTAGCATTGAGAATGGTTAGTGTCTATCTGAAATCTAGATATGCCAATGAAATTTAAAAAGGACGACTGGTAGCTGAAATCTATTATTTACAAGTCAATATAACAGTCGCTGCGTGCAACAGCTTTCTGAATGGAAGGTAACCTTGTAAGAGGTCCATGATTAAGGAATTCGTTGCTAGCGCACTCGAGCAGATGTAATTTCGATGGATTGCTCACGCGCTGCCTGCGATATGTAAGCTATAAGAGAATCTCGGACCAGAGAGCAGTGTTGTCAGCACTAGGAACTGTGTGTTTGTTGTAGTAGTAGTAGTAGCTAGCAGTCGTGTATATGAAGTTGGCTGGGCCGGTCGTGGGGAGCGATGGCGGAGCCTGAGCGATATAGTATAAGGTAACAGCATCCTCGCGCATATGTAGTATTGTTATATCAAGTCCCATGTAAATGTTCAAAAAAATCTCTTAATAACAATCTTTTTTATAAAAATTAACTTTTGACAGTCATTCATCTCAATTTAAAGAATTTACTAATTTCTCCAATCCATGGTCATCCCGATTATTGCAAAGAAAAATCAGTTGTTCTCTTTATATTTTTATTAGGAAGTTAGTCACATTGCATTATTGGTAGGTTACGGAATTTATTTATTGGGAGATTACGCTGAATGTGACTGATACAAATAATTATATTTTTTATTATTAGTAGGTTACGGAAGTTTACTGTTGGGAGGTTATTATAAATATTATTTATATGTGGGGAGGTTACAACCTGACTTCAAGATTCTTTTTTCTTTTATTTAAAAGTTACAGCAGCAGACTTTGAAGATTAGATGACGATGATGTTGGATGCCGGGTTCTCAACGGCATGAACATCAGCGCCTTTACGAAGTGTCACCATGCCATTCTCGTGTAGAGCGGGAGAGGGGAGAGGTGGACGCGAGGGCTGTCCCCACACTAGCGGACCTGTTTATAATGAAATAAAATCCCATTATCAATTACAAAAACTCCGTTATGATACACCAAGCTATGATACTGAGTATCGATCAATAAAAATGCTAATCTGCTAGGGCAAGCTATCCATTCAGAGCACGCCAACCTTCCCTCCACAGCCCTATAGACGTGAGATCCGACGATTCACGTTACACTGTTGGTGGTGTGAGCGAGGATGGAGGGCACATCTCCATCCAAACCGAGGGTTTTCCTTGTATCAATAGGCAGGTTGGTCAGAAGCAGCCTGAAATCTGTAAAGATTGTTGCAGGGTATGTTGTTCTCAGAAATGATACGTTCAGCCTTTCCCTAGTTAAGTGAAACGGAACTTGTTGTACCGTTCCAGTGTTTTATTAAATTACTAGCACTCAGAAATTATTAGTAAGAGTTTCTTCTCTTGCAGGTGATACCTCGGCTGGTGTCCAAAAGGAGAGAATGGACTAAACAGTGTTATTTATTGAATTTTTTTTCTGTTGTGTACTACGTTTCCCTTTTTCTTTTCCTTTGTGCGGCCTGGACGGTATAAATGAGCGTGTGAACAAGCAGAAAGCTTTAGGCACAGATTGTAACACTGCATGAATGGTCGTTCTGGGGTAGGGTAGTACCAACCCCGCAAGCGTGAACAAGTTCAGCAGAGACCAAGTTTGCAGGTCAGGGCAAGGATGACACGTAGGCGCGCGTATTGGCTCTGTCAGGTTGGCGCGCCACCCCCACCACGTTTGTAAGCGGAACGGTTAGGCGAATTCGGTTGGAAGAGCACTTGTTCCTGGGTAGTGGTGCTGGACAGACATGGAGACGCAGCCCTCGTTTTGGTAATGTTAACATAGGTATTAGATTGTCTGAAATCTGCTCTGTAATGAAGTCCAGATGTTGAAATCAGGTGCGAAATTACCACTGAATCCCATAAGGGAATTGATTTTCTTAATTTACTCGAATTTCGGTAGACCTTGCGTTAGTGCCTTGTTCAGGCAACGCACCATGTGCTTTAAGCTCAAGGTCACATTATTGCTCTGTGCTTAACGGAAATTCACTCATTCAATGTATTTCAATCTGCTCTTCTACACTCCTGGAAATGGAAAAAAGAACACATTGACACCGGTGTGTCAGGCCCACCATACTTGCTCCGGACACTGCGAGAGGGCTGTACAAGCAATGATCACACGCACGGCACAGCGGACACACCAGGAACCGCGGTGTTGGCCGTCGAATGGCGCTAGCTGCGCAGCATTTGTGCACCGCCGCCGTCAGTGTCAGCCAGTTTGCCGTGGCATACGGAGCTCCATCGCAGTCTTTAACACTGGTAGCATGCCGCGACAGCGTGGACGTGAACCGTATGTGCAGTTGACGGACTTTGAGCGAGGGCGTATAGTGGGCATGCGGGAGGCCGGGTGGACGTACCGCCGAATTGCTCAACACGTGGGGCGTGAGGTCTCCACAGTACATCGATGTTGTCGCCAGTGGTCGGCAGAAGGTGCACGTGCCCGTCGACCTGGGACCGGACCGCAGCGACGCACGGATGCACGCCAAGACCGTAGGATCCTACGCAGTGCCGTAGGGGACCGCACCGCCACTTCCCAGCAAATTAGGGACACTGTTGCTGCTGGGGTATCGGCGAGGACCATTCGCAACCGTCTCCATGAAGCTGGGCTACGGTCCCGCACACCGTTAGGCCGTCTTCCGCTCGCGCCCCAACATCGTGCAGCCCGCCTCCAGTGGTGTCGCGACAGGCGTGAATGGAGGGACGAATGGAGACGTGTCGTCTTCAGCGATGAGAGTCGCTTCTGCCTTGGTGCCAATGATGGTCGTATGCGTGTTTGGCGCCGTGCAGGTGAGCGCCACAATCAGGACTGCATACGACCGAGGCACACAGGGCCAACACCCAGCATCATGGTGTGGGGAGCGATCTCCTACACTGGCCGTACACCTCTGGTGATCGTCGAGGGGACACTGAATAGTGCACGGTACATCCAAACCGTCATCGAACCCATCGCTCTACCATTCCTAGACCGGCAAGGGAACTTGCTGTTCCAACAGGACAATGCACGTCCGCATGTATCCCTTGCCACCCAACGTGCTCTAGAAGGTGTAAGTCAACTACCCTGGCCAGCAAGATCTCCGGATCTGTCACCCATTGAGCATGTTTGGGCCTGGATGAAGCGTCGTCTCACGCGGTCTGCACGTCCAGCACGAACGCTGGTCTAACTGAGGTGCCAGGTGGAAATGGCATGGCAAGCCGTTCCACAGGACTACATCCAGCATCTCTACGATCGTCTCCATGGGAGAATAGCAGATTGCATTGCTGCGAAAGGTGGATATACACTGTACTAGTGCCGACATTGTGCATGCTCTGTTGCCTGTGTCTATGTGCCTGTGGTTCTGTCAGTGTGATCATGTGATGTATCTGACCCCAGGAATGTGTCAATAAAGTTTCCCCTTCCTGGGACAATGAATTCACGGTGTTCTTATTTCAATTTCCAGGAGTGTATATCTGCAATAACGCATGTTTTCAAAACGCTAAATTCTCTCCAAAATTTTATTTTTTAAAATTCGTCAGTGGGTATGTAACATTGTTTACTGCAAACTGTCTGCAATTAACATTGGTTAGTATTGATTTATTACAGTTTAGTGGATGGGCGAATTAGCGAAACATTGTTGTGAAATCTCTCAAAAATGCAAATTTAAAAGATCGGATTTGTTTTGGTTACAATAATAAAGTATAACAATATTCAAAGGTGTATCTATGATTCACCACAATATAAAATTAATTTCAGCGAGCACCTTACTACAGTGTGTAAACGATGTTAAGGATAGCCCTTAACATTTCTAACATGACCATGTCACGATAATTTATGTAAACTATGACAAGGGAAACAACATTGTTGAATTTCGTAAGTAACTATTCACATTTTTCGTGATTAGCAAAAACTTTTGCCATATTTAGGATCTTTTACTTCATAATTATCCACTTCATCCTCAGATTCGTACTAATCGCCCCTGAAAATCACCTTGGTTAGGATGCTGTAACACTGCACGTGTTACTTCTACAGGCAGCCAAGTTTTTGCCACTTACTACTGTTTACATGCACACATACTGTTAAAGTTGTTGCTAGCGAGAATCTGAAATTAGGGTAGAACTACTACCTGTTGGTTTATCCTGGAACTATCAACTAATATTAATTAAGCATATCACTTATAATGCTTTACATTTAATAATTTTGTTTCTCATCTACTGTTCCCTACTATTTTACAGCCGAAGTCATCAACTGGTCATTTTCAGGATATGTAGTGACTATCACTTTATTAAACTGAAGTGAATCAACAAGTATGAGAGAAAATTCGTCGGAAATGTTTTCAAGTATTTTTCAGACACTTAAAACTGGGCAAATGAAGAAGGAATGTGTGGTAATGGAACATGTCTAAAGCAATTGTATATTTATTCTTTATCAGTTGCAGTCATAACATCCGTCTTGACAGGAAAACACTGTAAGATACAAAAGAGAGGCGAATATAAAGTATATACAGGCACAATAGAGACTGGGAAAAATTAAAAAAGGTTTTTAGAACCGTAGTTCTTAGACACTGTACATCAATGGATCAAAAATACATTTTCGGGAAATACGACACAACCAAATATAGAACATAAATAACTGTCATTAGAGTCTGTACAGTAGCACAATTATAGTAATGTATACTTGGTAAGAACTTCAACTTAATAACTGACACGTTATAAAAATATAAAATGGTATAAATGTGATCGTCAAAGAGATCATATGAAACAAATACTAAATCTGAGCACCTAAAAGGTGACCAATATTCTTTGGTCTGATCAGTGACAAAAATGCAGTACTGGTTCAACATGGTTCAAATAGCTCTAAGCACTATGGTACTTAGAACTACTTAAACATAACTAAACTAAGCACATCACACACATCCATGCCCGAGGCAGGATTCGAACCTGCGACCGTAGCAGCGGCGTGGTTCCAGACTGCCACAGCGGCCGGTTGCAATACTGGTATGACGTTCATTCTCTGCAAAAAAACAACATATATACATAACCTGATATAATGTGAAATGAAGACTCAGTCTTCCAGGAATTAAATACAAGGTATTTATCTGAAGTAAACACTGTGAGAGGAGTCGGTATAGATTATCGTAATGGAGTAGCACCTTCGAAACATTATAATATGTAATAAATTGTCGATGTTGGTATTAGTGTATGTAGATTGACAGAAGCAATAAAAGTATGAAAAACACTGAAAGGATGCACAGAAAACACCTATTAGTACTACACAATTAATCCTGTTCAGCCTTGAAATTATTTTAAAGTAAGTAGTAACTAGTACTGGTGCAATATTTGGCTCGTATGGAAATAAGTAGCTTACCGTGAAAGACATACAGAATTATCTTGGTTTAGCACATGTAGACAAGTGTCACACTACTGAATATATCTATCTAGTTGTGAAGAGTATTGGTTTACTTATGAGACAGTGAAATAATTTGGGTGAAGGTCACGGCTAAAGCAGGCTCAAACATTGTAACTGGATGTCTCTATACGCCCCCTGGCTCAGCAGCTCTTGTGGCAGAGCACCTGAAGGGAAATTTGGAGAATATTTCGAGTAGGTTTGCCGACCCTGTTATAGTTCTGGGTGGAGATTTTAATTTGCCATATATAGACTGGGAGACTCAAACGTTTATAACGGGTGGCAGGAATAAAGAATCCAGTGAAATTTTTTTAAGTGCATTATCTGAAAATTACCTTGAGCAGTTAAACAGAGAACCGACTCGTGGCGGTAACATATTAGACCTTCTGGCGACAAACAGACCCGAACTATTTGAAACAGTTAACGTAGAACAGGGAATCATCGATCATAAAGCGGTTACTGCATCAATGATTTCAGCCGTAAATAGAAATATTAAAAAAGTAGCAAAAGTGACAAAAAGCAGATTTCAGAGTACTTGACGGCTCAACACACCAGTTTTGTCTCAAGTACAGATAGTGTTGAGGATCAGTCGACAGAGTTCAAAACCATCTTACAATAGGCGTTAGATGAGTATGTGCCAAGCAAGATCGCAAGAGATGGAAAAGAGCCACCGTGGTACAACAACAGAGTTAGAAAAGTGCTGCGGAAGCAAAGGGAACTTCACAGCAAACATAAACATAGCCAAAGCCTTGTAGACAAACAAAAATTACGCGAAGCGAAATGTAGTGTGAGGAGGGCTATGCGAGAGGCGTTCAATGAATTCGAAAGTAAAGTACCTTCTCAGAAATTTCTTCTTCAAATTAAGGCTTATGTTTGACACTAGTACACTCCTCTTGGCCAGTAGTGCCCTCTTTACCATTGCTAGTCTTCTTTTGATATCCTCCTTGCTCCATGCGTCATTGGTTATTTTACTGCCTAGGGAGCAGAATTCCTTAACTTCATCTACTTCGTGATCATCAATCCTGATGTTGTTTCTCGCTGTTCTCATTTCTGCTACTTCTCCTAACTTTCGTCTTTCTTCGATTTACTCTGTCCATATTCTGTACTCAGTAGATTGTTCATTCCATTCAGAAGATCACGTAATTCTTCTTCACTTTCACTCAGGAAAGGAATGTTGTCAGCGAATCGTATCATTGATATCCTTTCCACTCCTGAACCTTCCTTTTATTTCCATCATAGCTTCTTCGATGTAGCGATTGAACAGTAGGGGCGAAAGACTACACCCCTGTCTTACACCCTTTTTACTCTGAGCGTTCTTGGTCGTCCACCCCTATTATTCCATCTTGGCTTTTATACATATTGTATATTACCCGTCTCTCTCTTAAGCTGACCCCTATTTTTCTCAGAATTTCGACCATCTTACACCATTTTACATTGTCAAACGCTTCTCTTCAGGTCGACAAATCCTATGAATGTGTCTTGATTTTTCTTTAGTCTTACTTCCATTATCAACCGCAACGTCAAAATTGCCTCTCTCGTGCCTTTACCTTTTATAAAGCCAAACTGACCGTCACCTAGTCCATCTCAATTTTCTTTTCCATTCTTCTGTATATTATTCTTATCAGCAACTTGGATGCATGAGCTGTTAAGCTGATTGAACGATAATTCTAGCACTTGTCAGCTATTGCAGTCTTCGGAATTGTGTGGATGATATTTTTCCGAAAGTCAGATGGTATGTCGCTAGACTCATACATTCTACATACCAATGTGAATAGACGTTTAATTGCCACTTCGCCTAATGGTTTTAGAAATGCTGATGAAATGTCATCTATCCCTTCTGCTTTATTTCATCTTCAAGGCTCTTCTAGATTCTGATTCTAATACTTCATCCCCTATCTCTTCTGAATCGACTCCTGTTTCTTCTTCTATCACATCAGACAAATCTTCCCCCTTTTAGAAGCTTTCAATGTATACTTTCCACCTATCCGCTCTCTCCTCAGAATTTAGCTGTGGAATTCCCGTTCCATTCTTAATGTTACCACCCTTGCTTTTGATGTTACTGAAAATTGTTTTGACTTTCTTGTAAGCTGAGTCTGTCCTCCCACACTCATTTCTTTTTCGATATCTTCACATATTTCATGCAGCCATTTCGTCCTAGCTTCCCCACACTTCCTATTTATTTCATTCCTCAGCGACTTGTATTTCTGTATTCCCGAGTTTCCCGGAACGTTTTTCTACTCCCTTCTTTCATCTATCAACTAAAGTATTTCTTCTGTTATCCACGGTTTATCGCAGGTACCTTCTTTGTACCTATGTTTTTCTTTCTAAGTTCTGTAGTGCCCCTTTTTAGAGACGTCCATTCCTCTTCAACTGTACTGCCTACCGAGCCATCATTATTGTTGTATCTATCGTCTTAGAGAACTTCAAGCGTTATCTCGTCATTCCTTAGTACTTCTATATCCCACTTCTTTGCGTATTGATTCTTCCTGACTAATGTCTTACAGTTCAGCTTACTCTTCATCACTACTGTAATGTGATCTGAGTCTGTATCTTCTCCTGGGTAGCCTTACAATCCAGTATCTGATTTCGGAATCTGTCCGACCATGAAATCTGTCTGGAATCTTCTCGTATCACCCGGCCTTTTTCAAGTGCATCTCCTCCTCTTGTGATTCTTGAACAGGGTATTCGCTATTACTAGCTGAAACTTGTTACAGAACTTAGTCTTTCTCCTCTCTCATTCCTTCTCCCAAGCCCATATTCTGCTGTAACCTTCCATTCTACTCCTTCCCCTACAACTGCAATCCAGTCCTCCACGACTATTAGATTTTCATCTCCCTTTGCTTGCGACCTCGCCATGCATACCTGTACTATCGTTTTCGATGCTGGTTTGTTGCCGATTCTGGTACGAACAACGCTATCACTGAACTGTTCACAGTAACACACTCTCTGCCCTACATTCCTATTCGTAACGAATCCTACTCCCGCTATACCATTTTCTGCTGCTGTTGATATTACACTATACTTATCTGACAAGAAATCCTTGTCTTCTTTCCATTTTACTTCACTAACCCCTACTACATCTAGACTGAGCCTTTGCGTTTCCCTTTTCAGATTTTTTAGTTTCCCTACCACGTTCAAACTTCTTACATTCGACGCCCCTACTCTTAGAATGTTGCCCTTTCGCTGATTATTCACGGTCACCTCCTCCTTGGCAGTCCGATTCCGGAGATCCGAATGGGGGACTATTTCGGAATCTTTTGCCAATGGAGAGATCATCATGACACATTTTAAATTACAGGCCACATGTCCTGTGGATACACGTTACGTGTCTTTAATGCAGTGGTTTCCATTGCCTTCTGCATCCTCATGCCGTTGATCATTGCTGATTCTTCCGCCTTTAGGGGCAGTTTCACACCCCTAAGATGAAAGAGCGCCCTGAACCTCTGTGCGCTCCTCCGCCCACTTTGACAAGGCCGTTGGCTTAATGAGGGTGACTTTTTATGCTGGAAGTCTTCGGCCGTCGATGCTGATTATTGATCAAAATTGAAGTAGTGGCGGGTTTCGAACCCGGGACCGAGGACGTTTTGATTACTAATAACTGATTTTATAATCAGTGTGTATTACCAGTTTTGACTTATGACATTTAGATAAGGACTTCTACCGCGAAATCATTGAAAAACTTATGGTTGCGCAACGGGCGATGGAGAGATGCATGTTGGAAATTACTACCATACAAGAAAAGCACATGAATTGATGATGATCATTGACTGTCGAGAACTGAGGATATTTATTAACTGTAATTTCGTTGGACGGTGGTGGCTAAAAAGGAGGGAACTGCCTTTGTGAATTGGTGACGGTTAAGGTGGGCCACTGCGCTGTGTTGAAATTTTTGCTACGCATATGCTACGAATCCTAAAATCTTTTTTGTGGTTTTGTTCCTGCAAGTGGTAATAGAAAATTACTGTTCCAGAAATATTTCTTTTGCCTCGCATCTTTACTGTGATCATTATGTAGGAAATTTCGGATTATCTTCCAAAAACTCGATACGCAATGTCCTGTTGATAAAAATACACTCTTATATTTGCGTACGGCTCTCTGCGGCATAGAGTGGCAACATAAATACTGTTAGGCAATGCATCGTTTCAGATATCACGTATATAAATAGTATTTGAGAATTTACGGTGCTTTATAATGACAAGTTGGTGCGCTTGCACATTTTAATATTAGCTTATAATTTATGATTAATGTAGTATCAAAAGCATAAACCAATATTTTTCTTGAACATTATATTCTAGCATATACAGGCGCAACACTCACTGCTGTGGAAGTTATTACCTTCTCAGACCTGGAACGACTCAAGCATACATGCTTCAATATTATTTGATTTTGAGGCTCAGGAGGCGTAGCGTCCAATGTAACATTTCAAGCATATTTATTTATTTATTTATTTATGCATTTATTTTACCTGGCAAGATTAGGGCCTTCATGCCCTCTCTTACACCTAACCAGGCATACTCAGATTGAACGAGTTACAGTTTCTACTTAACATTAAGGACATATAGCCTATTATGCTGTATTGATGTTAAAGAAAAAAATAGATATCATAACAGTAGTACAATGATAATTATAACAATAAAAAATAATTATAACAATCAATAATAATAGTAATAATAATAATAATAGTAATAGTAATAATAATAATAATAATAATGACTATGTATATGAAAGTAAACATACTTTTCTTTTCTGAATGTCAGTCACATTGTTAGTTGGGAATTTTCTCGTTATGTTCTTGCAGCTTGTGAGTTATTCTCATCGAGCAGAGACATAAGGCGATAGAATGGGGTGAAAGAGATATATAAGAGGTAGATAGGTTAGAGGAAGAGAAATAGAACGGTAAAATTCGAAGCTGTGATGGAGAGGAGAAAGAAAGAGATGGGAGGGGCACAAGAATGGTGGCTATACCGTCCCTAAAATGTATGTTTTGAGTTCCCTCTTGAATGTTGAGTAGTTCTGGATAAGACGCAGATCACAGGGGAGCGCGTTCCATAGTCGTATGGCTGAGATGGAGAATGACACGGAGAAAGATTTTGTATTATGTAAAGGTACAGCCAAGATGATAGACGTATCCGATCTGGTGTTGCGATTGTGGAATGATGATAGGTGTTTAATGTGAGAAGATAAGTATTGGGGGCACCAGTGGCTAAGAAATCGATGAAGTAAGCACATCGTGTGGAGATCGCGTGCCGTATGTGGGCGTATCCAACCTAGCTGGGAGTATGAAGGACTGATATGATCATACAACCGAATATTGCACACGTATCTAACGCAAGCATTCATCACTAGCTCGAGGCATCTAGAATTTTCACTATTTGTGCCGTGTTGAACTACATCGCAGTAGTAAAGATTAGGCAAGACTAGTGTTTGGACTAATTTTTGTTTAACATGGGTTGGAAATATTTTTCTAAATTTTTGAATTGCATGTAGGGAGGAGAGCGATTTCCGGCAAGCTGTGACTGTTTGTTCTTCCCAGTTTAGGTGTTCATCCAAGATTATTCCAAGGTCTTTTACTGTTTTTTGGTATGGTAGTTGGGTACCATTGAGGAGTATTTTAGGGACTGTTTCGCGAAAGTACCGGCTGATTAACTTTGGATGAGATATAAGTATGACCTGGGATTTCTTGGGGTTTAGTTTCAGACCTAGGTTCTGTGCCCATCGAGAAACAGAGCAAAGATCTGCGTTCATACTCGCTACTGCGCCAGCAATGTTCTTGGGGCTTGCACTTATGTACAGTTGGATGTCGTCGGCATAAAGATGGTAGTTGCAGGAGTGAATCACTGAAGAAATATCATTAATGTACAGTGAGAAGAGTAGTGGACCAAGGACGGAGCCTTGGGGAACTCCAGAGCGCACGCTTTTCCATGATGACTTTTCCGACCCACAGATGACTTGTTGACTTCTGTTTTTGAGGTAGCTGTCGAACCATTGTATTGCGCTGTTTGAGAAATTCAGCTGTTTCATTTTAATTAGTAATATATCGAAGTCAACTGTGTCAAAAGCCTTGCTAAAGTCAAGCAGTGTTAGGATAGTAGCTTCACGTCTGTCCATAGCATGTTTAATGTCATCAGTTACTTTGATTAATGCGGTTGCTGTACTATGGTGCTTTCGAAAGCCTGACTGATATTCGTCATGGATGTTATGAGTTTTCAGGTAACCCGTCAGTTGTTCATGGACGATGTGCTCTAGGGCTTTAGAAATTGCAGGTAGTATGCTGATCGGCCTGTAGTCACCTGGCGACTTAGGGTTGTCAGTCTTGGGTATAGGCTTAATTAAACTTTGCTTCCACTCAGTAGGATATGTACTACTGACAAGAGACAGGTTGAAGATGTCTGTGATAACTGGAATAATAGTGTCTACGACGTTCTTAATCATGCCAATACTCACTCCATCATTTCCTACTGCCTCGGAAGAGATTCTCATAATTGCCTTGTGTACTGTGCCGGTAGTGACATGTTTTAGGAAAAACTTGTCTCTCGAGAGATTAATATCTTGGGGCTGGTAATTTGGCGCTGCGTGGCAGTTTGCAGCTGTTGAGAAGAAATCGTTTAATTCTTCTGCAGACGCTTGATAAACAGCGTCAGATCTTCGCTTCCCTATACCGAAACTGCGCAGCTTTTTCCACAGTGCAGCAGGTTTTGATATGCCGCATACGACAGAGCGGGCATGTCTGATTTTGGCATTCCTCACGCTTTGCTTGGTTCTGTTTCGGAGTTTCCTATAAGCTTCGTACGCCTCGGGAGTTGGGTTACGCTTGAAGGCCCTATGTGCAGCATCACGTTTATTCATTAACTGACGTAATGCAGTGGTGAGCCACGGAGCGGGAGCTCTCTTTACCTTAACAGTGCGTTGAGGAGCATGTTTATCATACAGTGCAATAATTTTGCGACATAATTGCCGAATTTTTTCGTCTAAAGTCGGTTCATCGCTTATATCATGCCAAGGGATGTCTGAGAAATCCTTTTGAAGAGCGTCATGGTTAACATTTTTTAAGTTTCTGTAGGTTACCAGGTGAGATTTTTCTTTGGTAGTATGCATTGAGTAATTTAAAAATATCACGTCATGAGCAGAGAGTCCCGGAGCGGATGTCTGATTGGCGCGGATTATTTTATCTGGTCGCTTTGTTGCTATTATATCTATGATTGTGTGGCTGTGTGGCGTGTGATGAGTTGGGTCCAACGGTGTTAAACTCATATCATTGGAGTGGAACAGTCGCCTTAGTTTTTCGGCAGAGGGAGATTTTAACTGTAAGTCGATGTTTGTGTCGCCCATAATGATTATGTGTTCATACTGTGTCACGAGTGAGGACAGGGCAGACTGAAAGGAGGACATGGCACCGATGTTTGGAGGTTTATAGATTACTCCAATTAGCAGTTTCTGATTTGATGTATTTATTTCGAAAAACAAAAACTCTGCTTCTCCTTCGCCCTTTGCATCCGATGTGCATAGCAAAGTAGGTGTCAGATCAGAGCGAACATAGGCACCCACACCACCCCCGCGTCGTGTTTCACGATCTGCCCTTAGGAGAGAGTAACCAGCGATTCGGATAGCGTCGGAAGAAATGTTTGGTTTCAACCAAGTTTCAGAGACGAGGATAATGTGGAACAGCGATTGGCAGGACAGGTCACAGAACTCGTCGAAGTGAGCCGTTAGCGACTGCGCGTTCGCGTGGGCCACAAAGAGCCCGCCGCCGGAACCGGTCCGTCCCATTGTGGCCGCCTGTAGGACCGAACGCGCTCCGTTTACCTGCTGGCCGGAAGAGGGACAAAAGCTGGATTTCGCGGGGCAAGACATATTTACAGGTGTGTCCAAGGTCGTGACTGACTCAAGCGTCTGTGGACTAAAGGTGAAAAACACGCTGGAAGTATCGAAGAAGGGAGTGAAAAGAAAGATGGAAAGTGGCAGTAGTAGTTACGAAAAAGATAGTAGTAGTAGTGGTGGTGGCGAAGATGAAAATAACAGATATAGAAAGGCGGTTGTAAGGGGATTCCTGTTAATGGAGAATGTTAATTCCCATTTGACTGACAATATGAATATACATGAGCACTTATAATAGACAAATAAAGAAACAATATTTTTGTGAAACAATTGACTGATTTTAAATAGAGTACTTATGGTACTTATAGAAATAACGGAGCAGTATTTAAGCTAAAAAAATGAAAAGAAAGAATAAAAAATTAACTTATATTAGACAGATTACAATATGAGACTTTGTGTCTCGCGAGATTTCGCTCAGTCTTTCAGTTCGAACATGTTTGTCACCGTTTTCCTCCCTCCTTCCGTCTTGATTACGATCCTGCCATCCTGGGTCCATACATTTTGAAGGCCAAACTGTGTGATCGCAGCGTTCAAAACTTTTAGTCTTTCGCGCGTCAGATCTTCCCTCAGGGTAACCCCACTCTTGGCGAGTTTTCTTTTCTGAGCAAACACTTCAGCTCTTTTCCGGTAAGACACAAATTTAATTATTATGGGCCTGGGTTTCATGGCACCTGGTATCCTGCGCCCAACACGGTGGCTTCTGTCAATATCGCCCACGTCGATCTGCACGCCAAGTTTCTCACGCACGAGGCTAATGGCCAGGTCGTCGGTGTTTTCGCGATCGTTTTCAGCTACCCCGAACAAGCGCAAGCTGTTCCTTCGCTGATACTGCTCAATTTCATCGGTGGCAGCAGACAGTTTAGCCTCTAGGTCGGCGGCTTTTTTCTCTTGTGCGGCCAGGGACTTTCTAAGAGACTGGATTTCGGTGCTGTTGCGCCCGACAGACTCTTGTAGTTTGTCCATGACCGCGGCCGTCACGGAGTCCGTGATGGATTGCACGATAACGTCTAGCGTGTCTTTGCTGTGCAGCGCCGCACTCACCTGGGACCGGACGAGCTCCCCGATGTCGGGAAGCGGGGCCTCACCTGCCGCCGGAGACCGGGCGCCCGCGCTGCCTGCGCCCCTGTAGCCTCGCATGCTGCCGCTTACTCGTGCTCTTCCCATTTTTCACTCACTTATCACTTATCACTTATCACTTGTGGTAATCAATGGACAACAATACACCACGGCAAGTAACACTTGTTTAGTCAGATGCACACGTTGTGGACTGCCGCACTTCTCTGTAACACCTTCAATGAGCGGAAAAACTCGCGAGCCGAAGAAACGCGCGTCACTCAGTGGCCGCCAGCATATGATTAAACTCGAAGAAGCATTAAAGGAAGAGATAAAGTTCAACCTCCACATTATTCATTTGTGAAGTGTAGTAAACCTACCTCATTGTTGAATCAGATCATTCTACTCAAGTCTATAAGTTGTGGTGATCTGCGATCTAAAGCATTACACATCTGAGAGAATGAAATGGTAATGTACACAGAAGGGCGTTTAGCTACTCACAGATTGCATTGTTGGAATCTGCCTGCATCACTGTGCAGTTCTGAATAATTTACAACTTCGCAGTTTACCTTAACTGCACGTAATATGCTTGACTTGCCTGAATTTAACTATCTGCATGTTTAATAATCCCCATATTTGATGTATTTCAACTTAGTAATTTCTTATCAGAGTTATATAAGAGATACATCGCAAAATTTTTATCTAACTAATCTATTATTCTGACGCAAACAACCATAGTTCTATATAAAAAGCAATAAAGGTGATGCGTTATCTCGGTGAGAAATGAAGTTGCAAAAATGCATTAGTCTTCATTTAATGAGACATTCGTCAATGTTAGTGTGTGTCAAAACATATCTTCAACGAGTCAACAAATACATGTATCTTTACCAGTCAAAAGTTCTGTGAATTAAAAGTTTGCGCCTCATTCTGTGTATGCCAAAGTGTGATGAAAATACATTCGTAGTCATACACATCGATAAAAGCGTCGAAAAGCATCATATAGAGGAAACGTTAGCGATAGCCCCGGACATTTGCAGAAGCCCTTTCTCCCTTGTTATGGCTGGCATATCTGTGATACGAACAACTTTGATGTTGGAACATGCGGCACACCATGGGCGGAGCTTAGGATATGGATTGGTGTGGAGGGGGGTGGGCGGGACTTGTGCACCGTCCGGGGCTGTCGCTAACGTTACGTTAGCCTCTAACTCATTAGGCTGAGCCGGCCGCGGTGGTCGTGCGGTTCTAGCGCTGCAGTCCGGAACCGCGGGACTGCTACGGTCGCAGGTTCGAATCCTGCCTCGGGCATGGATGTGTGTGATGTCCTTAGGTTAGATAGGTTTAAGTAGTTCTAAGTTCTAAGGGACTGATGAACTCAGATGTTAAGTCCCATAGTGCTCAGAGCCATTTGAACCATTAGGCTGACGTAAATTTCTTTTTAGGCTGGAATGAGTGTGAAAACTATTGATAGCGTAATGGAGAAACGCCGAGAATACGAGTACTGCTACAAACTACGAAACATGGTGACATGTGCGTATACCGTGTTTATGCAAGGGTTGGAACCAGAAGTCATGTGCAAAAAATGCGTCTATGACAATGTCAAGCGCTTTTAAGCATTACTTGAAGAATGCCATCACTTTTTAAACATAAAGAAATAATTCAAAGTGATTTTCTTGCACGAATGTGCGCTCTTTTCTTGAGGAAATGTTTCATGTTTTCTATTAAACATGTAATAAAACTCGTATGAACTGTGAAAGCAGATCAACAATATCAGAGATATCAGCAAGTGGCTGAAACGAATCGAAGGACTTATATTTTCAAATGTTTATAACAAAATGAAAGCTAGAAGAAGAGCTCAACTCAGCAAAATTTACTCTTTTCTACATCGAAGTGAGCAAACATATTTCATGCAAAGTCTGTCTCTCTCTCTCTAGATGAGTTATTTTTGATTTATAATTAAATGTGTTAAAACAGGTTATATTTATGTTTCATTTCAAAGGAACTATTAAGTTGTACATCATTAATGATTTTTATAATATTTGTTTCAGAAAAGCTAGTTGGAACTGCGACCTCAGCAGATCATGGTAAAGAGAACCGATGTCGACGAGGCGTTAAACTCAATCTTATTTCCTCTTTTTCTAAAAGGAAAATTTATCGACAAGTTCTCAAAATTCGAGTAATTAATGTATGGCTCATTTTATAAAGTTTATGAAAATCAGTTTATTGCTTTGTAACTGTAAATTATAGAAAGCATTGTAAAAACTCAAGTTGTCATCCACGTCCCTATAAAGCAACGCATGACAAGATGGACTGCAAGCCATTCTTCTCTCTTTTAAATGAGCGACCATCTTGTTGTATTCGTTTACGTAATATGCTGCGGCGCTTACCCATTTAAGTGTGCCATGGATTCAGTCATTTTTTTCCATTATGTAAATGATATTTAAATTCGGGGATTCGTTTTAATAATACGACAACATTGGGGAACCCACAGAAAATGGAGATGGATCCCGACGCACAAAAGCAAATTCCAGTCGATGGCGACAATACAGTCGAGCCGGCTGTTCTTTAAACAGCAGATTCCGATACCAAAGTGTCAGAATCTCGCGTCGCGAAAGTAAACGATTTATTTGAGGAAGTAAGCACACAACCACAAATCTTTGGGGAAGTTCCATCGCCAAAACAATCATTAACACCTTTTGATGAACTACGCGAATAACAGCAAATTTTACTTGAATTGCAAATGAACAATCCGTTAAAATGAAAGGGAATTTTGCTAAAATTTCTAAGCAACAGCCAGATAAAATGGACAAAAATTTTACTATTCGAGAAAAGCTCATCCACGCACCTGAAGACAAAGCGGAAAATTTTCTATCGGTGGCAGACACTCTTGATTTGATTCAAGAAGACGCAAAACATTTGAACTGCAACCGTGGCGGGAGCCCGCAGCATTCAGCAGGTCAACACGACAATGGACGGAATCACGCTCGTAGAAGCAGCGCTGCCAGGCTTCTTGCACACCACAAAAATGTCAACGCCCAAAATCATCGAAACGGCTCTTGTTTTCCACGCAGAAACAAAAAAAAAATTTGAATGTGTGTGGTAAAAGTTACTCACCTCTGCCCATCTGTGGTGCGTATAAATAAGTGATTAGCTTATAAACACAGTATTCTGTGAATCGGCGGGATGCGGACACGACTTCTACAATGTGCACGCATTAAATTCATGAGAGATCGCCAGAGTAAATGCCTCCAACAACACTGGGTTCTGCTACAAAAACTAATTGTTACAATGCGACGTTAAGTGCCTATTTCAATTTTAAACCAGTTATTTTTACTCGAGTGACACACAGAAATTGGTTTATTTTGAAGCGAAAGCATTAAATAATGAACTCCTGTAGCAGCAAAACGAGCTGATTTAGTTTGAATAGAGTGGTTTGTGAAACCACGGACACGAGCGAATACCAACTATGAATCTGATTACAGCACAAGATCTATACCTACGGATCGTAATCACGTAAACTAACGGCGAACTCATTTTACGTCAATCTACATGTACATCTATGCAAAAGAACCGTGAGGTGCATGGAAGAGGGTACGTCCCACAGTACCAGTTATTAGGGTTTCTTCCCGTTACATTTACGTATGGAGCGCGGGAAGAATGATTGTTTGAATGCCTCTGTGCACGTAATAATTATTCTCATCTTATCCTTGCAATCATTGTGTGAGGGATAGGTAGGGCTTTGTATTATATTCCTAGTCACCTTTTAAAGACGGTTCTTGAAACTTTGCTAATCGATGTTCTCAGGATAGTTTATGTCCATCTTCAAGAGTCATCCAATTCTTTCCCTTCAGTATCTCGGGGACACTATCTCACTGATCAAACAAATCTGTAACCGTTCGTGCTGCTCTTCTTTGTATACATTCAATATCCCCTTGCTAGTCCTCTTTGGTACGGGTCCCTCACACTTGAGCAGTGTTCTAGAAAAGGTCTCACGAGTGATTTGTAAGCAATCTCCTTTGTAGTCTGACAGCACTTCCCCAGTATTCTACCAATAAATCGAAGCCTATCACTCGCGTTACCCATAACAGAGCCTATTCGAATCCTGCCTCGGGCATGGTTGTGTGTGATGTCCTTAGTTAGGTTTAAGTAATTCTAAGTCTAGGGGATTGATGACCTCAGATGTTAAGTCCCATAGTGCTTGGAGCCATATGAATTTGAGTCATTGGATATTACGTTTCATCTTTGCACCACTTTGAAAACTTATGAATGTCTGACTGAATATTTATGCAGATTCTTTGGTTGGTTCAAATGGCTCTGAGCATTATACGACTTAACTTCTGAGGTCATCAGTCGCCAAGACCTTAAAACTAATTAAACCTAACTAACCTAAGGACATCACACACATCCATGACCGAGGCAGGATTCGAACCTGCGACCGTAGCGGTGGCGCGGTTCCAGACTGTAGCGCCGAGAACCGCTTGGCCACTCCGGCCGGCCCTTCGTCCAAAGATTTTCAGTATCTCATGTGAGAAAAGTGCGAGTTTGGTTTCACATGATCGATGTTTTCGAAATCCATTCTGGTCGGGATTGAGGAGGTCATTGTGTTAAATATACCTCATTATGTTTGAGCTGAGAATATGTTTCAAGATACTACAACAAATTGATGTCAAGGATAGTGGACGATAGATTTGTAGATCGCTTCTGCTACCCTTCTTGTAGACGAGTGTGATCTGAGCTTTTTTCCAAGAACTGGAAGCGCCTTTTTGTTCGAGGTATCTACAATATATTATAGTTACAAAAGGGGCTAGCTCAGTCGCAAATTCAGTATAGAATCTGATAGGGATTCCATCGGGCCCTGCAGCTTTGTTCAATTTTAATGATTTCTGCTGTTTCTTAACACCGCTAACACTAATACTTATTTCATTCATCTTTTCAGTGGTATGAATATTAAACTAGGGTAGTTCTCCTAGGCTTTCGTTTGTAAAGGAACGTTCGAAAGCGGAGTTCAACATTTCAGCTTTTGCTTTGCTACCCTCAGTTGCAGCTCCCGCCTCATTCACTAGGGAATGGACACTAACTTTGGTGCCACTAAAGGCCTTAACATACGACCAGAATTTCTTTGGTTTTTTTTTAAATATCGTTTGACAATATTCTGTTGAGGTAGTCACTGAAGGGATCACGCATTGCTCTGTTGACAGCCAAATGCGTTTTATTCAGCATAGCCCTACGCTTTGTTTTACACCTATTATGCAGTAATCTCTGTTTCTTTAGAAGTTTCCTTACAGTGACTGTGTATCATGGTGGTCCACTCCCATTGTGAACTGTTCAACTGGGTTCATATCTATCCAGTGCATGGTCAACATTTCTTTTAAAGTTGAGCCATAGTTCATCTACATTCTCCTACCCTTTGCTGGGAATTTCAGGTTTCTCATTGAGATATAACACTACTGATTTCTTATTTGTTTGACGAACATACATATCTTTCTATCCTTTTTATTTTAGTAATCATTGTTGCCACAAACGCATCATGGTCACTGACATTAATTTCGATGTCGGCATGTTCGAAGAGGTCAGGTTTGTTTGTTGCCATTAGATCCAATATATTTTCATCGTGAGTGGGATTCTTAACTAACTGTTCTAGATAGTCTTCAGAGAAGCATTTAGTAAGGCTTCACATGATATCTTATCACTCCCACCATTAACGAAACTGTAATTTTCCCATTTACTTGTTGGATAACTAAGATCTCCACCGTTTATTTCAGTATGTTAGAGAAATTACGTAAAGGTGAACTGAGGTTTTGTCTAAAGTTTTCGGTTACATCAAGAGATGAGTCTGGTGGGTGATAGAAGGATCCAATTATCATTTTGTGCCCATTCTTGATACTTGCTCCTGCCAGTGTGGCCGTGCGGTTCTAGGCGCTTCAGTCCGGAACCGCGTGACCACTACCGTCGCAGGTTCCAATCCTACCTCGGGCAGGGATGTGCGTGATGTCCTTAGGTTAGTTAGGTTTAAGTAGTTCTCAGTTCTAGGGGACTGATGACCTGAGTAGTTAAATCCCATAGTGCTCAGAGCCATTTGAACCATTTTTTGTGATACTTGAGTCTTGCCCAAACAATGTCACATGCAGCTCCAATTTCTCTCTCGGTGGATTTGAGTTTCTTGTTTATTGGAACAAATACACCACCTCCATTTATCAATTACCTATACTTTCGATACTTACTCAAATAATTGCCAAAAATCTCACTTTTATCAATTTCAGGTTTCAACCAGCTTTATGTACCTAGTACAGGGCTTACATAAAGTCTGGGAAACCTTTCAATTATTTATTGCACAAGAACTAAACATTGTACAGATGTCAAACATACTGCATTTTGAAGAGAAACTCTGAAACTTAGTTTTTTACAAACATTCGATACACGAACCATGAGTGACCCGGTAGACGTCAATAAGGTAATCTCATTATTGCCATACCCGTCCCAGCATGGTATTATCGTCTGTGGCAGCCGCTTCCCGTATTCTCTCCCGGAGAGAGATAGCTTCTGTCGCAGGACTTTCCACACTGTCATTGGAGCCATTTCGAGTTCACGGGATGCACGATGCACCGTTTTCTCCTTACTGAATGTCTCTCGTACGAGCTCCACATTCACTACACCCACATTGGGACGTCTGCTTCTCTTTGCCGGGCACAAGCAACCCGTCGTAACGAATTTGTTGTGGCAGTGGTAAACAGCCTTCCTTGTTGGTGGCTTCTTACTGTACTTGGTTCTAAACATCCGTTGAACAGCTGTAGCACACTTGTGTTTGTCGAACTCCAACACACAGAAAGCTCGCTCTGCACCTGAACTCGCCACGTTTGCGACTAGCGCTCACTATCGGCAAATTACCAAACTATGCTGTGGTGGTATACATGAAAAAAAAAAAAAAGCTTTCAGGGTCTCTCTTCAAAATGACATATGTATGATATCTGTACAATGTTTGGTTTGTGTGCAATATATAATTGAAAGTGTTCCCTGAGTTTACGTACACTGTGTATTATGCTAGCTTCACTGCTTTTCAGGAGCGCTTTAAACTGTTGCGAATGGTTCGGCAGTTAACCATTAGGATTTTAATACTCTCACCTGTCGGCGGCATTTTCTTCGATCTTAAACTGATACTTTTGGGTTTCCTTCAGCTGTCGTTACTTGGCATGGATGGAGAGTCGCCTAATCTAAAAAAACCTTGCGTGCACCCCACACAAAGTCTGAAACCTGAGTAGCAGCTTCTGACGCGTAGTGCACACCTGGCCCATTAAGGGGGACCCTACAGTTGTCAACCCTATAGCGCAATCCAGTAAGTCGCACCCTAGCTTGTCACAGAACATTCGAAGTCTCTGGTTCAGTCCTCCCACTTGATTCAGGACAGAAGGACCGCGATCGGTTCGGGGCAAATTGTAAGCTTCGTTGAAACTCCATGCGCAAGGTTTGTCTTCTCAGCCTTCTCTGCCAATCGTTGGAATGAACCAAGTATGACCTCGGGGTACAGTCGACAGGAATCAGTTGTTCCAACGTGCGTCACAATCTGCAGTTGGTTGCAGCCTGTTCCCTCGATGGTTGCTGGAATAGCAGTGATATTTGTGTTCGCAGCTCAGCTTTACTACCGTTGTCATACTATTCATACTGCTGTTTTATGCATTCATAATCAAATATCGGTGGAGGGAGCTGGCAGCACTACTGCAGCATACCTGACCAGCCCCGATAGACAGTTGTCAACGCAGCCTACGACAGCTGATCCAGTCACGTGCTGGAGTGTCCCAGCGCTATCTGTCTGACCGGAAGGGGGTGAGGTGCTCCCACTCCTCTGCGCCACACCTACGCCTAAGCTCGCAGATCGTCAAAACAGTAACAAACACGCACGAAATTAAAATGTATTACCAATTTATTGTAAACCATCTATTTTCTGGATTCAACGAGTCTAAATAGCATTGCGTACAAGAAGAGACCATTCAAAACAGTTGTAAGTTTCCATAAACATACAAAATAGAGTGAACTACACACCAATTCAAATGAAACAACTCTTAAAGAAAAAGAGAAAAGGAAAATTTGTTTACTTGTCACTAATTGAGTATGTATCAGTATATAAAAACAGACTGTATATACTTGTACGTGCACAACTTCAGCGATCTGGATATTATGGGATAGCAACTCGTTTTTAGCTTGTGATGCAAAAAGAGACAGGCAGAGCTGCAACTAAAATGGATGTTTATTCAGTGGTAACCGGTTTTACGCTACGCCCATTCTCAAACCAAGCAATTTTTGCCAAGTAAAATGTCTGTCAAAATAGTTGTAAACGAGGTGCGTACATTTGCGTATAGTTCCAACTAGCGTTCGTTAGTTTCTCTCTTTGGTTGAATTATTTTTTATTTAAAATTAAGTATGTTAAAAACGTGTTATATTTACGATTCATCTGAAAAGAAATGTGCTCCCCCCCCCCCCCCCCAATTAATAAGTCGTACACAATTTATGATTTTTATAATATTTGTTTCAGAAAAGCTAGCTGGAACTGCGAGATCAGCAGATCATGGTAAACAGACGCAATGTACCGAATGCAATTCGTGTTTAGCCACTGATTTCATTCTGCTATAAGAAAAGCGTGTCCCTGAGATTACTTGCGTATCATTTAACAGAGACTTGCAATCATTTTGCACACGCGGAAATTACGTATGATTTGGCCATTGTCTCCGAACTGTGAATCTGCTGCTCTCGCTTGTGTGAGATACAGGTCCCACAGAACTGATGGCGGTGTTAAATTACCACGGCTTATAAGTGGTAAAAGCTTCAGGAGCAAATTTTAATTTGAAATCATTGTAGGAAGAATTGTCTCCACCGTCAGCAATGACCGTTGCTCCATTACTCAATGAGAAGGAAAAAATATTCACTTGCTAACTTGGTTTTTGCGAATTCTGTCACTTCATTCAAATATCGGGGCAAAATAACATGTCAGCTTCCATGGAAAATACTGGTATATTATGACGGTCAAGTTCTGGTCCACCATTAACAACAGAACGGCTTCAATATCTGAAAATTTCTTGAAGTTTAATAATTGGTTTTCAGCAAATGAACTGTAGTTAGTTTGAGAAACCACGATACATTCAGTTTCTAACTGCACAGTGTCTGACGTCACTGTCAGAAATAATGCGCGAGAGAAAATCAATAAATGAAACAGAATATTTGAAATATGTCAATAGAAAATCAAATTATAATGTACAACGAAAATGTTAAGAAAAATGGTTTGTAAAATTTATTTAAGTTCGTTGCACATCGATGGTGACAGTGAAGTATCTGCACGAAGCTCCTTTTGCGGGAGAGACCGCGCATTGATACACAGGAAGCGTGGCGAGAAACGAGCAGCATTGTCGATAGAACACTCTTGAGTCAACCTTTGTGCAGTGAAGTTGTGTGTAGAGACAGAACAGTGTGCCTGTTCGCCACCAGCTATATATTACTTGAAGAAAACTATAATTATATAATGAGTAATTATTCATGAATTATTAAAAATCGACATCATGAAGACATCGAAGGTATTTAAGCGCTTACTGCATATTGTAAGTTCGTCGTTACATTTTTTATCTGTTTTATGTAAACGTTCTCCAAACTAAAGTTTTATAAATTGAATGATTATAAAGAGTTAAAAATTTATACTCAATCATTTTCAGAATAGATCAGTTTATCTCAGTCAATATCGTATTATTTTTCATTGGACCCAGTAACCACAAGTTTAATTTTTGTTGAATTTTCTCGATTTATTTATTTAATAATGACGTTGAATTTTGCACCAGTAACTTCAATCAAAAAAGCAAATGAATGTTAGGTACAGTTTTAGCTCACATACACTCCTGGAAATGGAAAAAAAAAACACATTGACACCGGTGTGTCAGACCCACCATACTTGCTCCGGACACTGCCAGAGGGCTGTACAAGCAATGATCACACGCACGGCACAGCGGACACACCAGGAACCGCGGTGTTGGCCGTCGAATTGCGCTAGCTGCGCAGCATTTGTGCACCGCCGCCGTCAGTGTCAGCCAGTTTGCCGTGGCATACGGAGCTCCATCGCAGTCTTTAACACTGGTAGCATGCCGCGACAGCGTGGACGTGAACCGTATGTGCAGTTGACAGACTTTGAGCGAGGGCGTATAGTGGGCATGCGGGAGGCCGGGTGGACGTACCGCCGAATTGCTCGACACGTGGTGTGAGGTCTCCACAGTACATCGATGTTGTCGCCAGTGGTCGGCGGAAGGTGCACGTGCCCGTCGACCTGGGACCGGACCGCAGCGACGCACGGTTACACGCCAAGACCGTAGGATCCTACGCAGTGCCGTAGGGGACCGCACCGCCACTTCCCAGCAAATTAGGGACACTGTTGCTCCTGGGGTATCGGCGAGAACCATTCGCAACCGTCTCCATGAAGCTGGGCTACGGTCCCGCACACCGTTAGGCCGTCTTCCGCTCACGCCCCAACATCGTGCAGCCCGCCTCCAGTGGTGTCGCGACAGGCGTGAATGGAGGGACGAATGGAGACGTGTCGTCTTCAGCGATGAGAGTCGCTTCTGCCTTGCTGCCAATGATGGTCGTATGCGTGTTTGGCGCCGTGCAGGTGAGCGCCACAATCAGGACTGCATACGACCGAGGCACACAGGGCCAACACCCGGCATCATGGTGTGGGGAGCGATCTCCTACACTGGCCGTACACTTCTGGTGATCGTCGAGGGGACACTGAATAGTGCACGGTACATCCAAACCGTCATCGAACCCATCGTTCTACCATTCCTAGACCGGCAAGGGAACTTGCTGTTCCAACAGGACAATGCACGTCCGCATGTATCCCGTGCCACCCAACGTGCTCTAGAAGGTGTAAGTCAACTACCCTGGCCAGCAAGATCTCCGGATGTGCCCCCCATTGAGCATGTTTGGGACTGGATGAAGCGTCCTCTCACGCGGTATGCACGTCCAGCACGAACGCTGGTCCAACTGAGGCGCCAGGTGGAAATGGCATGGCAAGCCGTTCCACAGGACTACATCCAGCATCTCTACGATCGTCTCCATGGGAGAATAGCAGCCTGCATTGCTGCGAAAGGTGGATATACACTGTACTAGTGCCGACATTGTGCATGCTCTGTTGCCTGTGTCTATGTGCCTGTGGTTCTGTCAGTGTGATCATGTGATGTATCTGACCCCAGGAATGTGTCAATAAAGTTTCCCCTTCCTGGGACAATGAATTCACGGTGTTCTTATTTCAATTTCCAGTAGCGTATTTGCAATTCAAATAAGTGAATGCCAACCCATATAATTATCAACAATAGATCAGAGTAAGTATATTCAGACATGCAGTCAGATGACGCTATCCAGTGGCGACCCAGTAAAATTAAAGGTAAGAAAAATATATATTTATGTTTTCAGGTTCACTGCATAGACAACCAGTACTAAGGGCCACGGCGCAAGCTTAAGTGTTCACGTCGAAACTGTCTTCTTTTGATCAATCACATTAATATTGTTACTAATAATGGCAAAAGGCGTACACCATTGTGTACGCTAAAGACTATCAGATCAGACACGTTGTCAAAAGCAAGTCCAGACAGGGAAGCTGCACTGCACAAAAAGTTCAATTCTCTTTCTTTCTTTCATTAGAGGGAAAGTAATTAAATTATTTTGCTCTAGACGGGAAGTTTATCGACTAAACGCATTATTTAAATTATTTTATTGGACGGGAAGGTTTCATATTCTAAAATCTTTGGTGTCACATGACTAAGCTGTGAAACTTACGCATTGCGAGTAATGGTAGACTTTAGAGATGAAAATGTCAAAAAGATACCTTACTTATCCTATTATCATTCATTAAAGTCTTATGGCAGCTTATCTTGGAGTGAATTTTCACCCAGGAAGAAAGTTTTGTTACACAGAAGCTTGTGACAAGGGTAATTTGTCGCGTCTACTCAAGAACTTCTTGTAGCTAGTTCTAAAGAGTTGGGCATACTGACAAACATGTAAGCATACTGTTGTGTCGCTACCTGTGCCTCTGCAGTATCGATAGTCGCCACTCTGGCAAGTATAGAACGCGATTGTCGAAAGTCGTGGTTCAGCATCCGTGGTACGTGTATCTTCGAGTGCCGACGCGACGTCACGGCGGCAAGAATGCAAATCACCCGTTTGGCGACACTGTCTCTGGCGGGCCGCTTAAATTTGCGCGCACTACGGCGCAACGTGGCGTTTTTGTTTTTTTTTTTTTTTTCTTAACAGTTATTTCTCAGCATAACCTATCCTACGACATCATTACAAGCTTTTCAGACTGTTTCTGACCACCCTGTACACATGACAAATAGCAATTTGTAGCTATCTGGGACGCCAACTCGAGAGGGCGCAGGGGCGCTCAAGTTTAAGATCCGTATGCATTACGAATTACCGTTAGTAGCGAAAATTGAAACGGGTCGAAGTACACGAGGAAAAAAGGGGGAGCGGGTGGGGCCCCAAACAGTAAGTCGCTTGTGCGGAAAAATGTTGTCGAACCGGCCCGGAGTATTGTGAGGAATTAATTAACGTCTTCTCTACGGATGTAGTGTACACGAGTATTACATCAGTGTTTGCGGCTCGGTATTAGTGAGTTATTTGAGTGCTGATATTTCCGAAATTCTGTATCGTGTCACGAGTCAACAATCACCTGCGGCGCGATGGTTACCGGACAAACAAAGTCAACTCGCGAAAAATCTTAGTGAACATTCTAAGGGAAGAGAGGCATATAATAGGTGTGACATTTTTTTTTTCTTTCGGATATCGTATCACAAGTTCGCCAAACAACCGCGTAGCGGTAGATCTCGCGTACCCTCGTAAAAGTAACTAGTGCCGCCACTAGAAGGATTAATGGTAATTGCAAGAAGAGTGACACACGTCTAAACTTCCAACAATGTTATTTCGAACAGTGAATCTCTTATCCAAGTAGTTGAACTGAGCAATTGATATCTCGACAACAGACATCAGTATATTTTAACCATTTACGTGGAGAGGTGCCAATATTTAGATAATATGGCAACAGCACAGCCCACTTGCTGAGTTCGTGATACAATATATTTCATTATTTATCAGTTACTCGTGACTATCATTGCGTGAGTGTTTCCCATCCTGCCCTAATTAATAAAGATAACAGGTTTCTATCTTTAGCCGGCAGTGGGAGCAGTAAGATGGCAACCGACGCGGGGAAACCAGGTATGTTGAATTTAAGCACACGGTCGTAAAATATGTAATTCACATGCCTGCTTTTACGTAACTCTGAGCACTATTCGGAAGCTAAAGAGAATTATTTAGTCTCACAGCAAATTTAATCGAATATGTAGTTAGTCGTAAATAATCAGTCACAATTCGAAAACAGCAATAGTTTCATGCTTACATATAATACAAAGAGAAATTATCCCATCACCCCTCCCCCCCCCCCCCCCCTTGTCAGAGAAAGGGATGAAGTTTTCAGTCATGAAAATCGACGACTTACCCAGTGATGTGAATAATCTGTTACATACAAAAAGTAACGTCAAGCGCATATTGAAACATCTACTTGGTAACTCCTTCTGTTCCGTAGGAGAATATCTGAATATACAAGGATGAGGAAGTAAGACAAGCCACACATTTATCAGTCATGAAAATCGACGACTTACCCAGTGATGTGAATAATCTGTTACATACAAAAAGCAACGTCAAGCGCATATTGAAACATCTACTTGGTAACTCCTTCTGTTCCGTAGAAGAATATCTGAATATACAAAGATGAGGAAGTAAGACAAGCCACACATTTATCCCAAAAACTAATGTATCGAATTTATAGCGGGCGTTGGAGAATTTTCTGACGTACGCAAGTAATTTTTAACATTTATAGCTGCCCAGATATGAAACAGACTTCCGTTTTTTTTACGAAAGTACATACTTTTTCTGTGGTATTCGAAAGGCCTTCTAAGAGGACTTAAACTACGTAACATATGCGGAACTAGATCAAATATTAACAATATAATAGCGACTGCAAACCATTGTCGTACGTTCAGGAGAAAAGGTACCACAGGGCCCTATCATACAGCAACAAATGTAATTCAGTTATTGTTTGTGTGTTACTTGTAGGCTTTTAAAACTGTACACAGTTTTCGTTTATGGTGAATGTCACCAAATTGCTACACAAGCGACGCGGTTGTGTGCTGAAAGGCATGTTGATGGTGCTATGTCCTCACAATGTGAAATTGCAAACATCATAGGAAAATGAAGAGGCTATAAGTCTTGATATTAAACTAAACGAACGAACGCTTACACTAAGTGTACATGTCATCACCGAGCAGTTATAATGTGCAAAAAGTATTTTGCTAACTCTAAATTAAGGTATTTCATCCCTTATATATTTCGCTACATCAACACCTTCGTGGCAGTGCCTTTCAGAATACGTTATGGGTCTGCAAATGATGACTGCGAAATCTGTAAAATGATGCAGCTTGCAAGCCGTCGCTTGTTTTAATCATAAATATATGTCGGAGTTATGCTACATATTATTATGTTTACACACAGAAAAATATTATCTGCTCAATAACCTTCAAATCGTGAGCTACACCCTTAATTATATAGATAGTACCATACAGCAGAAAATGTAATATATGAATTACTGAATTTACTCATGGCACTTTTGTTGCTATTGCCTGTGGCCGCTTTCATAATAGAAATTAATAATCAAATTAATTACTTTCATAAAATTGAACCTTAAATTGCTGGTGTACCCATGTACCACCACATTAAAAAAATACACAGTGAATACTTGAGAGAGTATGAATGCGAATACTGGCGTATTTAAGTTTACAAAATAATGAGAAATTGTATTAATCCTTTTATAACTATAACGAGCTGATAAATCTTACACAAAAAATGACAAACACAAATCAGAAAAGGGATGGTGTTTGATTGGCAAAGCACACATTGGGGTCGAAGCTATGCAAATTCTCCTCTGAATTAATTCCTTTTACAACGTGACTTTGTTTAGATGAATCCACTGCAAGCCCCTACTTTACTCAAATGGAATCAACTACGACCAAGTATACTTCAAACTATGGTTCACCTGAGAACAGGGAGGTGTGAATATCATTTAACAACCCTACGCCTGTGCAGCAATTCAAGATGTTTCAAAAAAGACTTTACAACTTTGACAATTCATGTAAATTAATTCATAGTATCTACAGAGGCTATTGTAGTGTCAATTTGTAGGGAAATACATCAAGTTTTGTCTCACGTAGTTCGCTAATGCCGGATCGCACCCTAAAAGGAGCGCTAGCGGCAGTTGCGTTAAAGTTGGTTGCCTTGATTAGACCAGAGCGTGTTAGCTGTGTGTTTTGGTTTGAAGAATCGAAGTCGGCGACACCAGTTTAGCGTAACTTCCGTACCAAGTACGCCAGAGATCCTCCTAGTAGGCCTACAATTTATGAGTGGCATAAATGTTTTGTAGACACAGGGTGTTCGGTAAGACATAGGAAATCATCAGGTCGTCCAAGCACATCTGACGAGGTCGTTGAGCGAGTGAGACAACGTTTTGTCTACAGCTCTACGAAATCGACCCGGCGTGCATCTCTCGAACTGCAAATCCCACATACGACTGTTTGACGTTTGTTGAGAAACCGTTCGCATTTTAAACCGTACAGAATGACGCTCGTACAAGCAATAAAAGGGACTGATAGAATTTCTCGCAAGAACTTCTGTGCAAATATGTTGAAATCGATTACGTGAGAATGCACATTTCTTGCACAAAATCATCTTTTCTGACAGTCGGCTTTTCACTTAAGTGGCAAGATTAAGACGCATAACTGTAGGATTTGGGGCAGTGAAAATCCACATCAGACATTGTAACATGTTTGTGATAGCCCTAAACTGAACTTTTTTGTGCATTGAGCAAGAACAAAGTGTACTGCCCCTTTCTTTTCCATTAGAGAACCATCAACGAGATAGTTTAGAAATTTGTGGTCAGTTCCTATGGGACCAAACTGCTGAGGTCATCGGTCCCTAGGCTTACACACTACTTAATCTAACTTAAACTAACTTACGCTAAGGACAACACACAGACCATGCCCAAGGGAGGACTCGAACCTCTGACAGACAGAGGCGGGGAGGAACGGTGTAATGTACCTGGATGTGTTAAAACAATTTTTGATACCACATATCGATGAGGATGACCAAGAACGAAATGTTTACTTCTTGCAAGATGGTGCACCACCCCACTACCTAGCTGACGTCTGGGATTTTCTGTGACCGCTTTTCAGGTCAATGGGTTGGCTGTGATGCGCCAATTGCAAGGCCCCACGTTCTCCAGACCTGACACCAATAGATTTTGTTATGGGGATTCATCAAGGAAATCGTATTTGTGCTTCTTCTGCTGGCTTCTCTACCTAAACTTGGAGCAAGAATCTACGCCGCCACTGAGCCGGTCACACCTGCAATGCTACAGCGAGTTTGGGAAGAAATTGACTTCCGATGGGATGTATACAGGATAACCAACGGAAGCCACAAACAACACCTTTAGTTTAAGATTTAAAAACTTTATGTTTTTCCCTACACAATTACCCCAAACCCAGCTCTATATCTTCTTTCAATAAATTTCTATGAATTTTGAAAGTTGTAAGGTCCTCTTTGAAACACCTTTTCACCTTGGTTCAGGCGGCAGCAGAAAACAGTGCGTTGTGGGCGAGGAGTGGTAAGCTGTGGCGGCTGTAATGTTCTGACCCGCGCACGAAAATTTGTGAACAACGCGGTCAGGCTATCTGATTATCAGAACATAGGAAACTTCCCTATTAGAAATCCCGACAGATTTCATTGTGAGGTGCACCCATTCGCTGGTCTGGTCAAACCAATTCGACTCACATGTACGACGATGCTTGCTAGAATTGTCAAACGTCATACGGCCGACTCAGCACGAATAAGTTCACCCTCGTGACTCACAACAAGTCCGAGATGATATGCAGTTCCACTGTTCGTACAGTGTGTAACTGGTCTCGCATTCCGGAGGACGACGCTTCAATCCCACGTCCGGCCATCCTGATTTAGGCTTTTCGTGATTTTCCTAAATCGCTCCAGTTTAATGCCCGAATGGTTCCTTTGAAAGCGCACGACCGACTTCCTTCCCCGTCCTTCCCTAATCCGATGAGACCGATGACCTCGCTGTTTGGTGTCTTCCCCCAAACAACCCAACCCAAAGTGGGAAACTGCCATTGGCTCTTAGTCCACCACAAGATACAGACCACAAGTCTCACCCACTAGGGAAAGACCTGAAGTTCTCCATGAGGGGAGGACTAGAAGACGAAGAAAAGGAAAGAGTCACAACCACTTTCCACCAACCCTCGCTACAGGAGCTGAATTAGAAAAAACGAAACCGCCCCCGCACTGCACAAACCAATCAAACTAACATCTACTCATTGAATCTCTCCTCTTGACTGTTGTCCTATTACCCAATCGAGACACAGTACCAGAGTTCCCACACTGGTAGAGCAAGGGCAAGCATCCACTTTACATATCCTGAGAGCAGCCAGTCAGTGACTCCAACTTCCTCTTCACTGAAACAAGAATATTTTTGACTAGAGAGGTAAGCATGGCCATGTTTTTGAAAAAATACATCTACCTAGAGAGAATCACAGTCGCTCATTTACGAAGAGATCTAATCTTTCCATGATGGCCATTTCCAACTTCTAAAAGAAGGCTGTTAAGCTTCCCAGACCATCATGTCCATGAAATATATATGTTTCTTGCCGCTCGCCAAGAGAAACTGGCGACTTCCTGGCGTCAGGGGAGTTACAGTCTTGCCTCCAGTAAACACGTGCGCCAGGTGCTCTGTCCATAATGTCCCAGCTTCTAACATGAGAATGTACTGAGTTTTACGACCTCCCAGAGTGCGCACAAAGGCTTAGTGTACAGCAGTCTCTCTTAAATGGCTTCCTCCATCCACTTCCTGCCAAATGGCCGGCTTCGTGACAAACTGCAGCCTAGACCAGGTAAAATGTTAAGCGAACTAGTGCCCTCCTGTCCAACCCTAAGCACAAGGAGCAGAATGCTATGGGTAGAAATCCCTCTGTATGTACGATACACTGAATGCTGCTTCCCAGAATCAGTCACACAGCCCCATCTCTCTCTCTTCTCTCCATCGCCTCCACTAAGGCCCATTTGGTACGAATTCTCTACAGGTTAAACATGCAGTTATAAGAACATTCAGCCCACAATTTCCTCATGTAAAAAAAGTCATAAACCACACATACCAAATGTAGTACTGGGAAATACCGAGATCACGACCTAAAATATGAACGTTAATCTGAATCACAACGTTGTTAAAGTAAGAGAGTGGTTTGCGTCCTCTCAAGCTTTCCTGTATAAGATTTCGTTTATGGACAAAGAATAGTTAGGAAACTCCGTAGAAATCAATTTTCGCAGTATGCACTGCTGATCTGTTGAAAATCCACACTTTCTATATTACTGGATAAAGAACTACCTTGTCTGTAACTGTACGGTGCAGGCTTTTCAAGGATACTATCATTCACCCCTTTACAGTTCCTAACAGGCGCCGGTCGCTGTGGCCGAGCGGTTCTAGGTGCTTCAGTCCGGAACCGCGCTGCTGCTGCTGCGCTCGCTGGTTCGAATCCTGCCTCGGACATGGCTGTGTGTGATGTCCTCAGATGTTAAGTCCCATAGTGCTTAGAGCCATTTGAACCATTTTTTTTCTCCAACAGAGAAAATGGTTCAAATGGCTCTGAGCACTATACAACTTAACTTCTGAGGTCATCAGTCGCCTAGAACTTAGAACTAATTAAACCTAACTAACCTAAGGACATCACACACATCCATGTCCGAGGCAGGATTCGAACCTGCGACCGTAGCGGTTAATCGGTTCCAGACTGTAGCGCCCAGAACCGCAGCTACTAGAAGAATTCCTTCCGAACATACTGCAGTCCACGTGGTACTAACATTACTGATGCCCACACATTCTGCACAGATAATAAACCATCTCAACAGAACTACGAGTGGCATTCAATAAGTACTGCGACACATTTTTTCTCGGCCAATTTCGGTAAAAAAACGCAGAAGTTGTGGAAACGTGGAATATGCCCCCTTCAGCCCCTCTAGTTTCATGAAGTTCCGACAGATAGAGGCGCTATATGTAGCCATCAAAATCGCGACTGTAACGGTGTTGAGTTACAACCAGAGGCTGTCACTGAGTTTCTTTTGGCGGAAAACCAGAGCATCTATTCTTAGGCGCTTGCAGAATGGCTATGAAGACTTGTCAGTGAACAAAAGCACTTAAATAATTATAGCAAAACCAGCGGCTGTATTCGAAGCAACCGTCGTTTGTTCTTTTAATACGATCTATCAGTTTTGACACCACGTGGTGTCATCTTCAGGCCCCTACATATAGAAACATACACAGCTTGATAGAAGAGTATGAGAGCACAAACATAAATCATAGTTTGTGTTACCAAAAAAAGATAAATCACATCATAAAATTAAATAATAAAAATGTGGCATTGTTATCCATATAAAACAAAATTGGAACTCATATTGCTTTTTTTTTTGTTCTTCTGATGGACGCAATGTACTTGAGGGGAAATCACATGTACAAAGAGTTACAGAACCAAAGCGATCCCAATCACATATATCCCTGACAGCCACCATCAATATGTATTCACAGGATTAAAAGTAGTATACATGATATCTGTCGGCAAACTGTTGCTGAGGAACATCTCATGTGGCAAATACGCTCATTACATATAACAATAGGCTATAAAGAGTAAGCTAGTAAACGTCAATCAGTAAGACCAGTAGCCAAATATATGCAACTACACTCATGGGGAAATGGAGCAGCAAAAGATCGTTTAGACTCTCCATGCCTTGCACAGAAAGTTATAATTTACGCAAGAACGAGAAGATTATGTTATGATTCCATTCCAGGATGTGGTGGTCTGCAGAATTTCCAGCAGCACACTCGAATATAAGATCAATCGAAAACCAACCCACACGTACAAGTTGGGCCCGATTTGCTCTGTCCTGAGCACACAGACCGCACGACGTCACCGGGTATGTGACGCTGGCATGAAACAAAAACTGTAGGAGCTACACGTCACTTTCAGAACCAATCAATACAACGGAATAATAACCCGCGCTGCAAAGTTCAGAGCGGACAAAGCCACAGGAAATTAACTTCGGGAACAGGTTCCGTCGCATTTATCTTATCTCAAAGTGATAATTATGGTACAGAATGTAGTGTTTGTGCACTGACGTTACCACCCAACCTACATAATAAACATAGCGACTTTGACTGCATGTCTTTGTAAAATTCGAAATATCAGGATCCCTGATAAGAGACTTGTGTTTTGGACGGATACATTATTATAATGAAATATATCATGCATTAAAATTTCTCATCATCCACTGTGATATCCTTTAAGCTGAATATGGGCACACCTCGTTCCCCATGAATTTGAGACATTCCTGCAACAAGTTACAGATAAGTACAAAATGTATACAAAACAGGTACCTATTGTAATACACTCCTGGAAATTGAAATAAGAACACCGTGAATTCATTGTCCCAGGAAGGGGAAACTTTATTGACACATTCCTGGGGTCAGATACATCACATGATCACACTGACAGAACCACAGGCACATAGACACAAGCAACAGAGCATGCACAATGTCGGCACTAGTACAGTGTATATCCACCTTTCGCAGCAATGCAGGCTGCTATTCTCCCATGGAGACGATCGTAGAGATGCTGGATGTAGTCCTGTGGAACGGCTTGCCATGCCATTTCCACCTGGCGCCTCAGTTGGACCAGCGTTCGTGCTGGACGTGCTGACCGAGTGAGACGACGCTTCATCCAGTCCCAAACATGCTCAATGGGGGACAGATCCGGAGATCTTGCTGGCCAGGGTAGTTGACTTACACCTTCTAGAGCACGTTGGGTGGCACGGGATACATGCGGACGTGCATTGTCCTGTTGGAACAGCAAGTTCAGTTGCCGGTCTAGGAATGGTAGAACGATGGGTTCGATGACGGTTTGGATGTACCGTGCACTATTCAGTGTCCCCTCGACGATCACCAGAGGTGTACGGCCAGTGTAGGAGATCGCTCCCCACACCATGATGCCAGGTGTTGGCCCTGTGTGCCTCGGTTGTATGCAATCCTGATTGTGGCGCTCACCTGCACTGCGCCAAACACGCATACGACCATCATTGGCAGCAAGGCAGAAGCGACTCTCATCGCTGAAGACGACACGTCTCCATTCGTCCCTCCATTCACGCCTGTCGCGACACCACTGGAGGCGGGCTGCACGATGTTGGGGCGTGAGCGGAAGACGGCCTAACGGTGTGCGGGACCGTAGCCCAGCTTCATGGAGACGGTTGCGAATGTTCCTCGCCGATACCCCAGGAGCAACAGTGTCCCTAATTTGCTGGGAAGTGGCGGTGCGGTCCCCTACGGCACTGCGTAGGATCCTACGGTCTTGGTGTGCATCCGTGCGTCACTGCGGTCCGGTCCCAGGTCGACGGGCACGTGCACCTTCCGCCGACCACTGGCGACAACATCGATGTACTGTGGAGACCTCACGACCCACGTGTTGAGCAATTCGGCCTCCCGCATGCCCACTATACGCCCTCGCTCAAAGTCCGTTAACTGCACATACGGTTCACGTCCACACTGTCGCGGCATGCTACCAGTGTTAAAAACTGCGATGGAGCTCCGTATGCCACGGCAAACTGGCTGACACTGACGGCGGCGGTGCACAAATGCTGCGCAGCTAGCGCCATTCGACGGCCAACACCGCGGTTCCTGGTGTGTCCGCTGTGCCGTGCGTGTGATCATTGCTTGTACAACCCTCTCGCAGTGTCCGGAGCAAGTATGGTGGACCTGGCACACCGGTGTCAATGTGTTCTTTTTTCCATTTCCAGGAGTGTATTTCTGGCTGTGCAGCCGTCATGTTGCGGTACAAGAAGCTCTTCTTAGAGCAGCTGAGAAGGCAGCAGTAGCAAGATGACGTAATGTGGTGTGAGGTACCGATGACAGGTAGTTTGTTCGGATCGGGCATCGTGAAAAAGACCGCCTAAATAGTGGTCCTTCTCTGTGATTGGCTGCTACATTCGGAATTTGCGCATCAAAATGATAATCTTCTGTTATTAATATTAGACAAACTGAACAGCATATCTACTTGCATTTCAAATAAATGCTATCATTCCATTATTTCACAAGTATTAATAACCAGCAGAATAATGAACAACTGCTAAACGAGAGTACAGCCGAATCACTTCGGTGATCTTCGGATGGCGCTTAACTTGGATGGCGGGCGAAGTGGTTCGGCTGTAAGATTATAGCTGGTTCGGCAGTGCCGGAGGACAGACATTTGTCCGCCGCCGTCGGTGTCAGTTAAGTCCTTGTCAGCAATGTATGGTTATTTGGAACATATAATTAAGAACGTAAATACGCAGTTCATTATTTTGTTGAAGGGCACAAATTATTTGTTACTCTAAAGTGGAACGTAATTGTGCACTTTCTCGCGTTATGCTTATAAAAAGCGAGTGGTATCCCGTATAGCTGGCCGGGTGGCGGAGCGGTTCTAGGCGCTTCAGTCTGGAACCGCGTGACCGCTACGGTCGCAGGTTCGAATCCTGCCTCGGCCATTGATATTTGTGATGTCCTTAGGTTAGTTAGGTTTTAGTAGTTCTACGTTCTAGGGGACTGATGACCTCAGGTTTTCAGTCTCATAGTGCTCAGAGTCATTTTTATCCCGTATAAACAAACTGATTGGAAATTTAATTATTTCTAAAATAACAATTCCTCGCTAAGAGTTTCTTACAGCCTCAAGATAATGTATTCACGCTCTATGTGCTGTTTTCTGCGCAGGGGACAACTGTATAAGACTTCAGGTTGGTTAACATTTATTAGAACTTATGCATTCCACTCAGGGCGGTGGAAGCAAATAGGCATCTCATGTGTACTGCTATCTTAGTACAAATGAGATCAATGACACGACGTCATCTGTGGTAGCACAGAGGAGATATGAAGGAGAGATATTGTCAAGGGAAGGGGTTTATCATATGCACCTATATCTCACTCTCTCCCATGCCTCTCTTTTTCAACTTGCCCTACTATGTGAAGGAAAATTTAGAGTATGGCAAAGTACACTTCATTGGCAGTGCGGTCCAAGATGCAAAGTAACTTACAAATAAAAGCAAATGAATGGAAATTAATCAGACAATTTTGACTGCGGAAAATGTGTGCCAACTAGCAACAAAGTTCGAGTGAAGAGTATGATTCACAGTATGAACTAAAAAACGAACCCAACGTGTCAGCAATGTGTACCGTAAAGCAACTACATTGTGCACCTTGAGTGAATACTGGGATACACTGTTCCAACAAAAAAGCCGAACATATACACTTTAAGAAAAAAAACATGTACAGACAACAAATAATTACAATTTCAGAAAAATTGGACGATTTTTCAGGAAATAAATAAATGTCATATGGCACCATGGCCTGGTGCAAGTCTTTCAATTGTTTCAATTGAACATCACTTTGGCGATATACGAGTCCATAAAGCCAACGGCACTCGGTTTTCCCCGAATGGTCACCCTTCCCACCAGTAGCTAGACCCAATGCTGCTTAACTTGCCTGTTCGTATGTTGGCAGCGCTATAGACTGTGTTAATATCGCTGACAGCGCTCTTTGCCCTGGACAAGTAATTCTATGGTTGGACGGAGTAGCAGTTAGCGAGTGGATAGAAAAGGATATGGACATGATTTTTCTTAGTGGAGACTGTGTTGGTAGGACATGCATTGTAAAGTGAGAAGCAAGGAAATGTAAAATGAGAATGGATGTCGTTGGTAATGTTTGGGTTGTGGAATTATTTACAACTATATAATTTTTGGTACTGGATGTCACACGAATAAGGTAAAGTTTCTAAATACATTGTTTTCCCTTCAACAAAATCTTTCTTTGGCTAACGGTATGCCTCCTAGTAGTTAAAGTTTATAGTAGTTGGAATGTTTTTATTTAGCTGGCTGTAGTTGGTGCTTGCTGTAATGGCTGTAGTTCGTGTTATGAAGATTTTTTGTGAGGTAAGTGACTTATAAGAAAAATGTGTAATATCAGAAATTGAGTGTGCCTTGATGCAAAACACATTGTAATTCGTTTATATCGTCATTCTCCCATGGGACTCAATTTCTGATATTACGAATAACAAGGTGTTTTGCAACAAGGCGGACTCAATTTCTGATATTACTTTTTTTCTTGGGAGCATAAAGAAGTAAACGAATAACAAAGTGTTTTGTGTCAAGGCGGACTCAACTTCTGATATTACTGTTTTTCTTTGCAAACACGGACCAAATGGAAGAGTACCAAGATAAAAAAAAATGTGGTTCGTGATTGAAATGAGTCTAGGCAATTAACAGAGTTTGAGGTAGCTTCATATTTCTTTAATTTCATACTTTTTGGATTTTTATTATTTTTAGGATTTCTTGCAATTTAGGGCCATTCTTTTGTGTTAATTATTGGAAGTCATGTTTTCGCTGTATAGCAGTCAGATTGCGTTGGGCTTGTATATTGTGGGTAATACATCAATAGGTTAAGCTTCAGTTGTCTTTGTCAGAGTAAATTCTGTAGGTCAGTGTTTAAATGACAAAAATAATCAAACACATTAGTTTCAACTTCGGTGATTGGGCGGGAACCTTTCTTACCAACATGGTAAAGCCGTTGGCATTTACTCAAGAGAAAGAGGTTCACAAAATGAGCCAGTCAATAACGCTTTGGTCCACCCCCTGTCCTTACGCAAGCAGTTGTTCAGCTGGCGTTGACTGACAGAGTTATTGGATGTCCTCCTAATGAATATCTTGCCACATTCTGTACAATTGGCGAGTTAGATCGTCCAAACCCCTATCTGGATGGAGTGTTCTGTCCATAATGTTCCAAGAATTTTCAAGTGGGGAGAGTTCCAGCAATCTATAGCGCCAAGGTAGGGTTTGGGAACCACGAAGACAAACGATAGAAATTCTCGCTGTGTGCCTGGAATCTCAGTGACTGGAGTAGAATTGTCTTCAGTAAGGAGTTCCGCATCGCATTCAGCCCCGATGACCAGAGAAGATTTATCTGGAGACGCCCCGCACGGCATTAGGATATCAACCTGATTGTCGCCTGCCAGATCCACCCAACCAGGAATGATGGTGTGGGATGCCATTTCTACACCTACATCTACATCTACATGCATACTCCGCAATCCATCACACGGTGCGTGGCGGAGGGTACCTCGTACCACAACTAGCATCTTCTCTCCCTGTCCCACTTCCAAACAGAACGAGGGAAAAATGGCTGCCTATATGCCTCTGTACGAGCCCTAATCTCTCATACCTTTGCAGTCTTTCCACGAAATGACGGGAGTAAAATTGTACTGCAGTCAGCCTCAAATGCTGGTTCTCTAAATTTCCTCAGTAGCGATTCACGAAAAGAACGCCTCCTTTCCTCCAGAGACTCCCACCCGAGTCCCTGAAGCATTTCCGTAACACTCGCGTGATGATCAAACCTACCAGTAACGAATCTAGCTGCCCGCCTCTAAATTGCTTCTATGTCCTCCCTCAATCAGACCTGACAGGGATCCCAAACGCTCGAGCAGTTCTCAAGAATAGGTCGTATTAGTGTTTTATAAGCGGTCTCCTTTACAGATGAACCACATCTTCCCAAAATTCTACCAATGAACCAAAGACGACCATCCGCCTTCCCCACAACTGCCATTACATGCTTGTCCCACTTCATACCGCTCTGCAATGTTACGCCCAAATATTTAATCGACGTGACTGTGTCATGCACTACACTACTAATGGCGTATTCAAACATTACGGGATTCTTTTTCCTGTTCATCTGCATTAATTTACAGTTATCTATATTTAGAGTTAGCTGCCATTCTTTACACCAATCACAAATTCTGTCCAAGTCATCTTGTATCATCCTACAGTCAGTCAACGACGACACCTTCCCGTACACCACAGCATCATAAGCAAACAGCCGCACATTGCTATCCACCCTATCCAAAAGATCATTTATGTAGATAGAAAACGACAGCGGACCTACCACACTTCCCTGGGGCACTTCAGATGATACCCTCAGCTCCGATGAACACTCTCCATCGAGGACAACGCACATCGCAGAACCACTTTCGTTGTCATTCGCTGCACTCTTACAGTACAGCGGTATATCGACGATATTATAAGCCTCGGTTTGCTGCCTTCATGGCGAACCATCCTGGGCTTACATTCCTTCAAGATAATGTCCGCCTGCACACGGGGAGAGTTTCTACTGCTTTTCTTCGTGCTTGCCCAACCCTATCTTGGCCGGCAGGGTCGCCTTGTCTTCACTCAATTGAGAGCGTTTGGAGCATTATGAGCAGGGCCCTTCAACCAGATCGGGATTTTGAGGATCTAACGGGCCAATTGCACAGAATTTGGAAAGGTATCCCTCAGGAGGACGTCCAAGAACTCTGTCAGTCAATGCCAAGCATAATAACTGCTTGCATAAAGAGCTAGAGCTGGACCAACGCGATAATGACTTGCTCAATTTGTGAAGCTCTTTGTCTAAAATAAATTATCCTTTTTTAAAAATTTTAGTCGTTGTGTACATGTATATCACATCTACAACTTTCCGTTCCATTCGTATAATTCTTTCGTGGTGCATAGTGCTTTTTTTAAAGGTATGTATATGAAATGAGGCAACGACCTTGCCGCAGTGGATACACCGGTTCCTGTCAGATCACTGAAGTATAGCGCTGTTGGGCATGGTCGGCACTTGGATGGGTGTCCATCCAGACCGCCATGTGCTGTTGCCATTTTTCTGGGTGCACTCAGCCTCGTGATGCCACTTGGGGAGCTACTCGACCGAATAGTAGCGGCTCCAGTCACAGAAAACCATCATAACGACCGGGAGAGCGGTGTGCTGACCACACGCCCCTCCCATCCGCATCATCATCTGAGGATGACATGGCGGTCGGATGGTTCCGATGGGCCAGTTGTGGCCTGAAGACGGGGTACTTGCATGTATGCGGAATAAATAGCACCGTGTTTTTCACATTAAATTTAATTGTAAAATCCCAATGAAGATTTCAGTACATAACGAGAAGCATTTCAAAATTCATCACGTGGCAGCCTTACTGCAATAAAAAACAACGTAAAAGCGACATGGTAGTTTAACGGTCACAGTACTGGAGAGATGCTGTCTTGATGGAAGGAAAATTCTGATGCTCACCTCCTTAGATAGAGAGGGGGTAAAGTTCGTGATAAACGGCTAACGAGCACAGGTACTGAATGATTCCAAGGATGAGAAATCCCACTCCACCAAGAGCCAACGAGCACTTTGGCGATTGGATGAGCCAGTACAGATCTAAGGCACGCTGTAGCCCTTGAAAGGAGAAATTCGAAAGACGGAAGAACTATTAACGGAATAGGATATGGGAGGCAAGGGGAGGACCCCATATTAAAGATCAGTAGGGTATCTCAAGACACAACTTCGTTTCACTTGAGTAATGAATATCAAGCGTACTTTTGTAAAAGATCCCGGAATAGTCCCCCATTCGAATCGCCGGGAGGGCACTCCAGAAGTCTGCCCTTCCAAAAAAATACAAGTTATGAATGATACAAGAAAACGAATCGCAACGTGGAATGCCCAAACACTTTTGAGGTGCAGCATGTTAGGGAACCTCAGGCTGGAAATAACAAGAATGAGAACTGGCGTTCTAGGCGTGAAGGAGATGATGTGGCCAGACTACTGAGTTGCGATTACAGAGTGGCGACTTCAGAGTTATGCACAAGGGTTGCATAGAGGAGCTACCGAGAGAAGGAGGGTTTGGAGTGACGCTTTGCAAAGATCTCGGACATTTCGTAAATGGTTACCAACAAATAGTACTTGTGCAGTTGGACACAAAACAGAACAAGACAATGGTAATCCAAGTGTAGATGCCTACATCAACATATGATGAAGAAGAAAAAGTGTACAGTGAGACGAAAGGAGCTGTAAGCATGGTCAAAGGACAAGACAAACTTTACCCATGCCCGAGTGAGGACTCGAACCTCCGACGCGGCGAGCCGCACGGACGTGCAATGTGCCTCAGACCGCGCGGCTGGCAGACTGGAATGCATCAGTGGAGGAAGGAAGATGTCGCTACTATGGTGGGACCTTTCGGGCTTGGCCAAAGAAATGACCAGGGAGATATATTAGTGGAATTCATCAACCAATAAGACGTGGTTTCAATACTACCCACGTAGTAGATATGCATGGAAAGCCCCTGGAAACAGGAAGAGATATCAGATTCACTTCATTCTAGTTATACAAATGTTCTGTAATCTAATAAGAGACTGTGGAAGCTACCCAGAACCAGACATTGATAATGACCGTATCAAAGTTGTAGGAGAATGTGATCTAAAATTCAAAAACCCTAAGAAAATACCTTGTGAGAAATGGGATCTGAATAGATTAAAGGATGATACGGTTAGGTCGACGTATGAGGAACAAACAAACATGGCTGCAATCATGATCAAACACAAAAAATGTTGAAGAAAGATGGAGTTCTTGAAATGCAATAGCCTACGAGCAGCAGACGAAGTAGTTGGAAGACAGAAGGCAAAGCATAAAAAGGAATGGATTACGGAATGCATAATAACAAAAAATAAATTTAACACGTAACCTGAAACAAGACGACACTGTGGAAGGACAAAGGTAATATAGGGCACTGAGGAATAAAATCAACAGGGAGTCCAAGAAAGGCTAAACAACAATTCTTGGAGAGCGCATGAGAAACAATACTAGGCCTATAATTAATTCTTCAGAAAGGTCTAAAGACTTACGAAAAGCGTTTGACAGGGTAGACTGGCGATGGCTTTTTAAGATGCTGAGAGAGATTGGCATCAAGTATAAGGACATGAGAGTAATACAGAGACTGTGTATACAAGAGATGGATGTGATAAGGAGTGGAGAACATCAAAAAGACGCCTTCATTAAGAAGTATGTATGGCAGGGCTGCTCACTCTCTCCTGTCTTGTTCAATGGACACATTCAGAGGGCAACAGATGAAGCTAGGGAGAAACCACGACCTACAGGAGGAATTAAAATTCATGGTAAGAAAATAGACATGCTGACATTTGTTGATGATATCACAGTGTTCTGTGAAGATGCAGAACAATTGGGAGCGATGCTGTCTCAGATGTAAACCACCCACAGCTCTTCCTGTAATACGAAAAGTAATAAAAGTAAAACAAAAGTCTTAGTGGTGAGCAGACAAAATACCGTTGCCCAATGCTCACTTAACAATGAGCAAATGGAGACTGTCAAATCCTTTGTGCATCTAGGGAGTAAAATTACAGCAGACGGACGGACAAAAAAATGGCTCTGAGCACTATGGGACTCAACTGCTGTGGTCATCAGTCCCCTAGAACTTAGAACTACATAAACCTAACTAACCTAAGGACACCACACACATCCATGCCCGAGGCAGGATTCGAACATGCGACAGTAGCAGTCGCACGGTTCCGGACTGAGCGCCTAGAACCGCGAGACCACCGCGGCCGGCACGGACGGACAAGGAAGGATATTGTAAGTCAAATCCACTAGGTAAAAGCTACTTTTAACAAGGGAAGAAATGTTTGTGCATCCCGCAGCATAGACAAGCATCTCAGTAAAAACCTCATAAAGACCTTTGTTTGGAGTGTGTTGCTGTACATAAGTGAAACATGGACACTTGGAGAAGCAAAAAAACCTGAAATAACAGCCTTCGAGATTTGGTGCTACCGCAGGATTTCCTGGGCAGACAGAATATGAAACGAAGAGGTGCTCCACAGAGTGGAGGGAGAGAAGACTTGTCTGCTGACGGTAATCAAACACAGAAGGTCACCTGCTACGACGTGATGGTATCATTAAAAGTATCGCAGAAGGGACAGTAGAAGGGAAAAATACGAGAAGCAGACCGAGACTTGAACTCATTAAGCAGATCATGGAGGATACCAGCTGCACCATCTATACCGCTTTCAAGAGGAAGGCCGAACACAGAAATGCATGGCGAACTGCTGTTTATCGACCTGACGGTTGATGGTCTAAGAAAACGAGATATACGTAACTAATGAGAACACAAAATGTCGTGCAACGTAGAATACAGTACACACAAGAAATAACTAAAATTAGTAGCCAATCTTATTTCCCAAAACTTCCAAACCACCGAATAATCTCCACAAAACGCCAGATAAAACATGAAAACGTTGACTATGAAAATTTGTCAAGAAATACACAATTCTTAACATTAGAAATTATTCCAGTCCATATGTGGCATAACAGCAAACCATTTCTTAACAGTATTGGTTAAAATTGCAACAGAGACTGTTTTTAATCAGTACTAATACTTAACATTGCAACAGTAAACGACACATAAAGAGAAATGCACTCATAAATTTCTGTTACTCTATCATAACCAGATGAGCGCATTTAAGTATCAACAACAAACGATTTTCAACAAATAGTTATGATTTACACACATCGCCGTAAACAGTTACTAGATACCGATAGCTGTAAATACACAACACAGAGAGACTTGCAGTGGCTGTGTTACTTCGGTCACAAGACAAATCTGCTTCAGTATTAGTCAGAACTGAAAGAAAGTTGGCAATGATAAATCGGGGCCATGGTAGCGCCTCTTCCGGGTAATCTACAAATTATTTAAATCGTTCTACATGTAGCAACTCTTGCGGAAAATTATGCACTAAATGGGATTTGGTGGAATATTACTTAGTAAGAAATACAACACCTTTGATATTCCGTCAGATGTGTGGTATATGGTGTAAGTTTTTTTCTTTGTTTCGAAATATAGAACGACTCCCAAGAGGGTGGTTAAGTTAGAAACAAATAGAAAACGAAATTAACAGCAATGATGTTTATAAACATCATTGTCACACATATTTGTCACACATCTTTCGGAATACGCCGCGATTCCCTAGGTGGTGATTATGTTGGAACCTAACTGCACAGCTTAAATTAGTGTGAGTGAAGTGAACAGCAATGTCCTTTACAATCATGGTTGTCACACACGTTTAGCGCTTCTCTCGCGAATATGCCACGATTGCAGAGGTGGTGGTTTGGATGGAACCCAATAGCAAAACTTAAGATTGAGATATTCTGCTGTATATTATGTAGAAATTCATGTATCATCATGCCGCTAAGTATCTTCCTCCAGCAAGAAGCGTGAGATTTACGTAGAGATTCCAAAACACGATCTTGGTTCGCTGCCAGCGCCCTTGGAGAGCTGCAAGTTTATCGCATCGTTTTATTATTGACTGATGTAAATTCTTCCATATTTGTTCGAACACATAAATCCCATGTTATAAAAATTATAATTATTCGAAACGAGTAATCAGATGTCGCACAGTGAAGAGCCGTTGAATTATTCTGTTTTAGCACTACAATACTACAGTAGCAGCAGATGCTACTATAGCTCCTTTCGAAAAAGCGAAGTTGATACCGAACTCTGTCTTCTACATACCTATGAACAGTAACTGTATGTCGTTGAGTAAGGAGTTCACAGCTCATCTGGATGAAAACAGGATTACGATATCTTAAACGGCTGAGGGAAACAGCTTAGTTGAATCACTCTATATGTGTATGTAATAAGTGTCAATGTCTTTTGAACAGTTTCTGTTGACTGCAAAAGTTTGCATCTCTCTTGACACAAAAGGGCTAAAAAGTCCAGCTGGAGCAAAAACACGGAAAAAGTCAGGAAACAGCTTTACACCATGTAAAGTAGAGCCTCTCCGCACATAGGTTCTCTCATGTAAAGAGCATCAGTGAACTTAGGTAATATGCTACACGGAGCAGGCATTAAACCAGTTTTCAGGAGAGGCCGGCGTATCCTTAGTAAGGTAACTCCGAGACGGATACCGCCAAAGCTCTTAACACTTCACGCCCGACGAAATGCACCGCGAGCACGACGTTGCCTATACAGTATAGAAGAGAGGGCACACGCATACGCATAGGAGAACACGAATGCAATGTGCAACTGAAAAAATACAAAAAAAGGTGACAGCTAAATACCAGGCCACAACAAGTGAGATATAAATCGTGAGTAACAATGACTTTCACATCAGTTTGACCCGTCTTCAGGTTTATCTGTCGAGAATGTGTGAAATTCTTGAAGCGATAGAAAGTCAGAACAAGTGTTGGCGTTCACCAAAAAACAGTGACAAGTACTCACAATGGTTACATTTCCATAAAGTGGTTGGACAATTACGGAGTCTCGTTTTTGGGAAGTTATCCACTTCAAGAGTCAAATCACAATGGTGGGATGTCACAATAAAATTGAGTGCACTCAGAAGATGGTTGTAAAAATGTGCACTTTGATTAGTGCCCAAAATTCAACCAGTAGGGCGGAAAGAGCTTGCTTTAATATGCACATATTTAATTCATCGAAGGTCAGATACTATCCTCGGAACTAAGTAGCGAAATTGAAGGTGGATTCGGCCATAAGTGAGAAACGCACCTACAAATAACTAAATACGCTACATTTTAGCACCATCAAATACGTACTTACAACGTTTCAGTGTGACTAAATATGCATCACAGGCGCGAAGTCGCACAAGGAAGTTCCGATGCTCTATTTCTGAAAGTCTGCGTGCGGTTGTGTACACTGAAACCATAGTTTGGGATCTCTTCGAAAGATATACAAAGATTTTGTAGGAATATGCTCCCTGACACCTACCGTAAGTGAAGCAATTAATACTGTGTGTTCCGGAGTCACAACGTGAACACAAGTCACACATTTCAGAAATGTTTCACAATTTTAAATGAACATTGCGGGAAGGAACAATTCCTACTAATGACATTAACTTAGGTTAAAATGATTCAGTTGTAGGAATATACCATAGAGTGGTTTCGCTTTAGAAGGTTCGCTCCATTCACGTTGCCATTCGTTCATTTTCCTGAGTTTTAGGCTGCGTTCGTACTGATTACAGAACCTCCACTTTCACAGAAAAAAATGGTTCAAATGGCTCTGAGCACTAAGTTCTAGAACTTAGAACTACTTAAATCTAACTAACCTAAGGACGCCACAAACATCCATGACCGATGCAGGAACGAACCTGCGAGCGTGGCAGTCTCGCGGTTCCTGACTGGAGCGCCTAGAACCGCTCGGCCACATCGGTCGGTAATTTCATAGACCTTATTTAGATCTTTTCACTGCAACAACAACGATGCAACGATATGTGTCACACTTATATCGACTGGACATTTTCCAATAACCACTAACTCGGCTTCAGCCAGTGTAGTCTTGACAACTTCGGAGAGTCAAGGGAGGACACACAGCTGCTCTCTCCTCAGTATGATCCCGTAGATGTCGGTGGCAGTCTGAGTGCCCACACACTCGCTCCAAACCTGCTATTGTGTTGGTGGTACTTTTCAGACGCAAAACGTGCAGATTTTTTTGTGATCTGCAGTGCTGGCTCGGGATGTCATGTATGCAACTTTGAGTGTCTTCTGCGATACTGTCGCTACGTATATGCAGAAAAATTAGTTTTCTTAGTTAAATGACCACATAGCTACTTGCAGACAATATGTTCTGTTTTAATCTGCCAGGAAGTTTCATATCAGCGCACACTCCGCTGCAGAGTGAAAATCTCATTCTGGAAATTTTCTGCTAATTGATAGTTATGTTTCTCGGAACACGGAGCCTACGCTTAAGAAACAAGTACGTAGTTTCTCTTTGTTTCCCGCAAACCATTGCTGCACCCGCTCGCTCCGTAGAAACCGCATTGAGAATTTCATCAGTGTAGGAAACTAATGAGTCTGATGCTTAATTTTAGACTTTCCCGGAGTATTATGGTTTTGAATCGTACTCGTGAATTCAGTAGTCAAATTCCTGTACGGCCAATCAGATTTAGGTTTCTCCTGGTTTCCCTAAATCGCTTAAGACAAATGCCGGGATGGTTCCTTTGAAAGGCCACAACCGATTTTCTTCATCAGTATGAGATTGTGCTCCGTTTCCAGTGATCCTGTCGTTGACGAGACGTTAAATCTTAATCTGCGTTCTTCCTTTATTTTTCAGATCATGAAGCTAACGACTCAATCTTGAGAAATAATTTGCCTACCCAGATGAATTTATTACATCACACAATATTCTATATGTACTCTAAAGGCTAATACCCAACTGCAGGAATCTTAGTTTCGCGCAGGTTTGTGAAATTTAGCAACAGTCTATGGAATATTTAAGGACATTGGCTTCAGATACCTCAAAATTACCAGTAAGGGGAATATTACTGTTTGAAAAAAGTTAAGCTCGAGTTCATGATCAACAAATTGAATTATTTATAAATAAATTACTTGGAAGTCACTGCTTTGAACAGCACACATTTTATTATTTTTACTTTTACCCCAGACGTTTCTACGATGTTAAACAATAACTAGTGCGTCTTTCACTATCAAATTCCACATTTATCATATACGTATATGTCTCTCTTGATTGCTATAAGTGCACTGTGTTAGAACGTCTCCTCTGTGATTTATGTTCACCGGATCTGCTGATGTGCGGTAGTCAAATGACAGCACTGCTGCAGGTTTCAACTGTGAAGCACAAAGAGGCTACTGGTGAAAACAATACTCATCTAGAGAGCTGTGGCAACACTGAGGCGTTGCCGGTTACAATAGTGACGTATACAAAATCGCGTTACGCGATTGGTTGTGGCAGACGGGCGAAGCTTACGTCGCTAGCCCAATTTAACTGTCAGGGCTCTTCAGTCGCCACGCGGACAATAGCGCTGAAATGAGGCATGCAGAGGACAAACTAACGCTTTGCCCATCCGCCTCCACACCACTCTTCATGTCTATCACAGACTTTTCTAACACAAACTCTGTACTTGCTCCACCGCAATCGACGTGTCCTTTCACGTGCTCGGCGTTTTATGTTTACCACCATATTTAGCCCATTAGCTCCAGTTGTCACACTGAAAATCGCTCAATCAAGAAACAAAACGAAGCACACTAGCGTTATAAAGTATTGCAAGTAACATTTTTTTAGAGGACACACGCATTGGAGTGGGCTTAGATATCAGGGCATTGCAAGAACCATGTGCATGCATGTAAATGGAATTTCGTAAGTTTTGGAAAAAATCTCGTTGATTGGATCCTCAGGTTCACAGTTATTTTGTTCAAAAAAAAAATGGCTCTGAGCACTATGGGACTCAACTTCCGAGGTCATCAGTCCCCTAGAAGTTAGAACTACTTAAACCTAACTAACCTAAGGATATCACACACATCCACGCTCGAGGCAGAATTCGAACCTGCGACCGTAGCGGTTCCAGACTGTAGCGCCTAGAACCGCACGGCCACTCCGGTCGTCAGTTATTTTGTCCGGAGGGTTAAGTCCATAGCCGACGGGTCAGCTTCTTGGAGCTTAAGGGATGGCAGGATGAAATCCCCACAAAACAGCATTGCATCTTGCTGTTGGGGCCAGCAACAATTAAAAGCACGACCACCTGTAAAGGATGGTACGGTTTAAACAGAGTAAAATAATGATCTTGTGTTTGAATAGAAAAAGAAAGCTATCTTTAAAGTACAGAGACCAAACGAGAGAAGCGGAGGATCCAGCGGGAGCCTCACGCTCTGCCAGAGGCCTGCAGCAGCAGAAGACGTCTCCCTGGGGCGTCAGGTCAGCTGGAAGTGTCAGTGAATGGCCACATGACCAGGCAACACACTTCGACTGCCTGTAGGGAAATTACGAGTTTTGTTTGCCTCTATCGACAAAGCAAAACTCTAAACATTCATGGTGGTGTCTGTTTGTCTTATATCGTGTCTCCCTACCACTTTCGCGCAACGACGCTCTGAGCGTGTTTTTTTTTTTTTTTTTTTTTTTTTTTAAGGAATTGAGTAGTTTGAACCTGGGACCTGTTGCTGGTTAGGAGACGCCAGACCACACATGACATGTAGAATTCAGAAGAGTTCAGTGAGACTAGCGATGATATAACCAAATACTAAATGATCTCAGCGTCAGCTCCACTGCACTCCCTCTAAAAGATTCTTAATACTAACTAAATATAGTGGAAAGGGTTCAAGGCTTTCCTATTTTTAGTTAGCTGGTAAAATAACGTCGAAAAGCAGTTAAGTTTACCATTGGAAATTTTATTCTACTCACAAAACATTGTTTATAAATTGCACTATTGATAAAAGGAAATGTTTTACTACAAGATGGTAAAAACCAACTGCGTTCAACAAAAATATGAACGAATATTCGCTGAATGGGTTTCCAAGTTCTACAATCGATCAAAGGATAACCTATGCCATATCACATCTATAATCTAGGTTTAAATTAAGTTTCACAAAAGAGCAAACTATCAAAATGGTCTACAGTGACCCTCATTACTTATCTAACTTGTAAATTACAGTGGCTGATGTGGCTTCTCAATAACTATATAACAGAAAAATTATCGCGTTTCAGATTTTTACATCAAGTGGCAAATGTGAACACGATCGACACTAGTATTACGCAAAAAAAGGGGGTGTAACAGACGAGACTTCTGCAGTTCTGAGTGAACCTTTATGCGCTGCTATGCGGCATCGCGTGAGTTCATTACCTTGTCGGTGTTCGTCAGGGGGGCGGCGGCCGGCGCAGCAGCCATCCAGCTCGCCGTCTCGGAACTCACTCTCCTAACTTCTCCTTACTACAATTCACCGAAGTTGGTTTTAAAAAAAACTATCTGGCTATGTTTTAATCTGCCCAATCAGGGTCTCAATGTTAACTTTAAGCTCAGCCTACAAAAATTCTGTCTATCCAATGAGAAACGTTATACTTTTCGTGGTGGGGCAATGTTTTTAAAGTTTGCAACGTAACAGAGACGCTAAAAAGTCTCACGCTAAAATGTGCGGGTGGTGTGGTCCTTTTAGCGTTATCGTAAGATCTATACTGTTCTTCTGAAGGGCTCTATCTTTTAACATGGGCTGGGGGGTGGTCCTTGACGTACCTGAGACACGAAAAATCTCACGCTAAAACTTGCGGGTGGTAGTGGCCCTTTTTGTGTTATCGTAAGATCTATACTGTTTTTCTGGAGGGCTCTAGCTTTTAACATGGGCTGGGGGGTGGTCCTTGACGTAACAGATACGCGAAAAAGCCTCACGCTAAAACGTGCGGGTGGTAGACTTAGCGGTAGGCTAGCGACGTGAGTGTCCACTCCGTCCGTTACCGTAGGGCCTTCTAGCTTAACACGGTTCTGCTCTCGGCTTCTGTCCTCGTTTCTCCCCTCGGAACTGCGTCTGCCTCACGGTGGGAAGGTACGACATGCGTTAAGGCATTCTTGTGTTAGTCTGTGGCATTCCATTTGCTCACTCGTTACTTGTATTACTTTAGTTAATTTAATGTCACGATTTATTCGGAGCTATGTGACATACTAGTAGATTTGCTTATTATGTCAGGATTTTCATGGAAGGTGTTGGATTTGCCTGACACCTTACAAAACATTGTACCTTTGTTCAAACAACACACTCAGCTGTGCAGTATATTGTGCGGCGTGAAAATCCAAGCACTATCTACGTTTGCGTTGTTATGACAGAGTTAGCAAATGTTTAAGACGTCACTTTGCATTTAACCTGGCGCTCTGTTACTCTAATACTCAGGTACAATGGCCACCCAATACATCAGAAAATATAAATATATACCAGTATACAGTATCACTCTTACTTCACCGAGAGAGGTGGCGCAGTGATTAGCACACTGGACTCGCATTCGGGAGGAGCACAGTTCAATACCTTGTCCGCCGTGCGGAGTAGTCTCGTCTTGTCACGATCCGGGCGGCTCCCCCCGTCGGAGGCGTGAGTCCTCCATCGGGCATGGGTGTGTGTGAGTTGTCGTTAGCGTAAGTTAGTTTACGTTGGATTAAGCAGTGTGTAGGCTTAGGGGCCGATTACCTCAAGAATTTGGTCCCAGAAGACAATACCACAAATTTCCAAACCCGGGTCCGGGGATCGTGATTTAGGTTTTCCATGATTTCCCTAAATCGCCTCAGGCAAATTTCGGGATGGTTCCTTTGAAAGGGAACGGCTGACTTCCTTCCCTATCCAATAAGACCTATGACTTCGCTATCTTTAGCAGTGGATTCCGCATTGTGTTCGGAATTCCTAAAATATATTCGGTATGTATTTAGAGAGATATTTTTCCATATTTCATTCCTTCGTGGAATGTTAGTCCCATTTCTTACTTAGATAAAAATGTGCTTTTCTGATAAGGCAACCACACATTACAGTTAAAGATGTATCGCAGACTTGAGCACCCTGCACAAAAAATATCTCAATCGACACAGATCCTACTCGAGACTAATAGCGAAATAAAAGATAAAATCATTACATATTAATATTAAGAGAAGCCAATATAGGCGGAAATTTACTTATTGAAGAAGACCTTTATTTCATAAAATAGTGTTAAGTTAGGGGAAGTATACGAGGCACTTCTGCAACCGATGTTAATGTATGGCTTGGCAGGGAAGGGGGAAGAAGGCTGTTAAATATGCCTCGTGGCGGCAGTGTGCAAGGCGTCGAGCGGTCAGGATTTGATAGTGGGCATCCAGGGCTGAAGTTAAATGACAAAACAGGGAATTAAGTACAATGAACAGGATGTATTTCAATATACGGAGTACAAAGGGCGCGCCTAGGGTCGGAAGTTAGCAGGTTTAGACCAGTCTAGGACGTCGAATAATTAATTAAAATGGGCAACGGTGGTGGTCGGCTGCAAAAGGCAGAGCCGGAGGCTCTGCCTTCCAAAAAGACGTCTGCTCTGCTCGAGGTCTGGATTACAAGAGAGAGAGAATCAACTGTGTTCAGCTCCGCAGGACGCTCCGGCGTCCGAACTCGTGATCGGTATCCCGCGCACGCTATTGACTAAACTCAGTGGCATGAATTCGCAAGCAGTTGCAGCAGAGGGCTCAGGGTGTCTCCTGTCAGCAGCTTTAACTGGACAGAACCGCCTCGGTTTTGAAAGGCAAGCGACTTGTGTCACGTAGAGACGGCGTGAATTACTCTGGGAGAAAACTTGTTAAGATTCCAATAAGCCTTTGAAATAAATGTCTTAAACCAATTCCCTAAGATATTCCTTGACTGGCTGCCATCCTGTACAGTAGAGTAACAAATTGCACTCTTTCGTTTATTACAAGAAATTCAGTTGCTTCAACCAATGATATATCTTGGCACCAAGACAGAGGTAAGCTCTCCTATACTTAATAGTTTCCTTAGTTTTAACAATAAATATCTTTCTTACTCTATTTATGTATTATCGGGCTATTTCTTTCTACTAAGATGTTATCCTTACAGGATTGCATTAATATCTCTTTTTTATTACTTTCTTTTATTATTTAAATGTATCTCCGTATTTTGCACGTCTGCTAGCTGTCGTAGTATACGACAACGATATTACTATCTCTTTTTGCCTTAGATACCCCACGTCAACAAACCTTTTCTATTTCTTCTATTAAAAATTCTAATTACTTATCTGTTTTTGGGTCCTTTATTTTTTGCTATTTTTCATGCTGGCTTATTACAGAACATTAAGTTGAACTACTTACCCATCTTTGCTATAGAAATGATAAATTTATGACCAGCTACAACCTCGCCAGCCTAAAGTCTTAAAACCTTTTTTTATACACTCATCAAAAAAATTTATGCATCACCTCGGTTCCGAGAGTTCCGGAGCCTGTACAAAAAATTGGAGTAGAGATCAACATAAACATCATTTCCGCCCTTTTTAGTGCTCATGAAAACCACACATTGCATATTGTACCATCATACAGTGAAACCTTCAGAGGTGGTTGTCCAAATTGCTGTACCTCTAATGCCCAGTAGCACGTCCTCTTGCATTGATGCATGCCTGTATTCGTCGTAACATACTATCCACAAATTCATCAAGGCACTGTTGTTCCAGATTGTCCCACTCCTCAACGGCGATTCGGCGTAGGTTCCTCAGAGTGGTTGGTGGGCCATGTCGTCCGTAAACAGCCCTTTTCAATCTATCGCAGGCATATTCGATAGGGTTCATGACTGGAGAACATGCTGGCTACTCTAGTCGGACGAGTCTTTATCCTGAAGGAAGTCATTCACAAGTTGTGCACGATGGGGGCGCGAATTGCCGTCGATGAAGACGAATGCCTAGCCAATATGCTGCCGATATGGTTGCACTATCGGTCGGAGGATGGCATTCACGTATCGTAAAGCAGTTACAGCGCCTTCCATGACCACCAGCGGCTTAAGTTGGCCCCACATGATGCCACCCCAAAGCATCAGGAAACCTCCACCTTTCTGCATTTGCTGGACAACGTGTCTAAGGCGTTCAGTCTGACCGGATTGCTCCCAAACAGGTCTACAACGATTCTCTGGTTGAAAGCAAATGCGACACTCATCGGTGAAGATAATGTGATGCCAATCCTGAGCGGTCCATTCGGCATGTTGTTCGGCCCATCTGTACGTCGCTGCATGGTGTTGTGGTTGCAAAGATGGACATCGCCATGGACGTCGAGAGTGAAGTTGTCCATCATGCAGCCTATTGCGCACAGTTTGAGTCTTAACACGACGTCCTGTGGCTCCACTAAAAGGATTATTCAGCGTGGTGGCGTTGATGTCAGGGTGCCTCCGAGCCATAATCCGTAGGCAACGGTCGTCCACTGCGGTAGTAGCCCATGGGCGGCCTGCATCTCCTCCATGACCGAACAACGTCGCTTATATTCACTCCGAGACGCCTGGACACTTCCCTTGTTGAGAGCCCTTCCTGGCACAAAGTGACAATGCGGACGCGATCGAACCGCGGTATTGACCGTCTGGGCATGGTTAAACAACAGACAACAGGAGCCGTGTACCACCTTCCTAGTGGAATTACTGGAATTGATCGGCTGTCGGGGCCCCTCCGTCTAATAGGCGCTGCTCATGCATGGTTGTTTACATCTTTGGGCGGGTTTAGTGACATCTCTGAACAGTCAAAGGGACTGTGTCTGCGATACAATATCCACAGACAACGTTTATCTTCAGGAGTTCTGTGAACTGGTGTGATGCACAACTTTTCTTTTGGTGTGTGTATTTTCTTTAAGATTTCTTTTATCCGTAATCTCTACTGGTTTTCTCATCTCTAAGTGAACTTAATTCATCGAGCTAGGATTCTTTGTATTATTTTATCTTTACTAGGTAAGCGTTATGGCAGTGTAATTCTTTTCATTGTTATTTGTCCAATAACGAAAAATCTATCTATCTCGAATATTGAAATCTTTGTAATTAGTTGTATTCTTTACGTTTCATAAAGAAAAAGTGAAACTGAATTTTTATAATTTTTATAATGCAAATAGCATTTTATTTATTTCAAAAATTCTGTGCTTCAATACAACAATCACGGAGCTAGCGACCGAGCGCAACAAAGAAATTATAACGCAGACGAACGGTAACGGAGAGTTAAAAAAAAGGTAAACAGAGAGCCTGTGTGCCACCGCCTCTTAATAGATCCTGAAAGTTAAACAGTCATGAAAAGCCTTGTTCTTCAGGTGTAGGGCTTACACATCCCACTACAATTCCTACTTGAAATACTCACTGTTAATAATGAAATCAAAGTTTCGCTATGTGCTGGTAGTTGTAATGGTTAAGTTAACTGCAGTAAACTTAATATGTCGGCCAAGGATGAGGTTTTTGTGAATATTTGAAGACGAATTCAGAATTATCAAGTGGTTCAAAAATGGTTCAAATGGCACTGAGCACTATGGGAGTTAGCTTCTGAGGTCATCAGTCCCCTAGAACCTAGAACTACTTAAACCAAAATAACCTAAGGACAACACACACATCCATGCCCGAGGCAGGATTCGAACCTGCAATCGTAGCGTCGCACGATTCCAGACTGTAGCTCCTAGAGTCGCTCGGTCACCCCAGCAGGCTTACCAAGTGGTTTCAGCTGTAAGCTATAAGGGCCTAAACTCTATACAAATTGCACTCGAGTCAATATCTCGCTCGAGACACCACAAAAGCCACCTACTTCACAGCAACATATGGCTATGGTACTCAGTTACCTCTGGGGGCACTATCGCTCAACCAGCAGTACATGACTGACTCAATTGGATAACATTCCAAGACCATTATTTCAAAAGATTCATGCTATCATACAAATACTCGGCTCCTACTGCTCCTTCAACATTAAACACCAACTGCAAATAATTACATTCCAATAAAGGATCATTCTTGCCTACTCAGAGACAATTCTTCAGTGAAAACTCCTACCAGTGAAACCCACACGAACAAAAGTGATCGTAGATCTGTCTTGGCGGACACCTCACAGCTACAAAAGCTAACAATAGCCACTTCTTGGCACCCTTGTATGCCTACTCACCGAATGTCTGACCCCATCAGATCCCTATCAACGAACGAAAACTAGTGCAGCCTTACACAACACACACTCAGAATTCCAGAATCAAAGTACAAGTTCCGAAGGCGCCGTAGTAGCTGTTTTCGAAAGCCTTAAAAAGTTTCCATACTAACAATGCACAATTTTTAAAAAATTACGATATTTTTCATGGCCAACTCCTTCTGCGCCACTGAATAATCTGATTGACGTACGTGTTAAAGACAACATTAAATAACGAGAGTGTTTGACTCGATATACTGTCGGTAAACTGGGGATACGGATGTCGCAGTGTAAGTTATTGCAGTCTGCATGTGACATTTCTCCAGTAACGTTTATCCCTGTAATCTTATCCGATAAAACAGTGGATAGGAAACAGTGAATTTAACAATTAAGTTTAATCGTTTATAAGGGCCATGAACATAGTGATGTAGTCAACAAAATGATTACATCACAATGCTTGACAAAAATCGAGATCCACACAACCATAATGAGCATCATACATGATTCATTCAGAGTCTGTATACATATACAAAAGTATATCCTGTAATAAACCAAACATCAATGATCGTGCCAAAAAGTATATCCTGTAATAAACCAAAAATCAATCATCGTGCCAAAAATGGTAATACAAAAGCAAATTCACCATATGAGTGTGGTCTGCTTGAAAGAAGAATCACGTGGTGGTTATAAGAAATGTATAAAATTACATGGTTTGTAAAAAAAAATGAAAGTTGTGTGAGAATGGACAGAAAAGGGCGAAACTAGTAAAAGACAGTGAACTTGACAAAGGCACAGAATGGAGAGTACACAGAAAGAAAAGCAGAAGGCGGCTCCTTTGATTCGTATTAAGTCAAGTGTTGCGCCATACTGAAATCGAGTAAACTCGAAACGATGGTTGCATGCTATTACGGCTCGAAACGGGCATCCTTACGAAACGGATGTAATCTAACCGACTAAATGAAAACTTTTACGAAGGGAAAGCTAAAGAACTTGCTGTTATAAATATTTAAATAAAAACTTAACACATAAGATTTTTAAATTCACCTTTGCAGGCTGTGAAGTGTGACTACTTTTAGCTTTATATGATAGTGAACCTCCCCCCATGAACCATTGGCCTTGCCGTTGGTGGAGAGGCTTGCGTGCCTCAGCGATACAGATAGCCGTACCGTAGGTGCAACCACAACGGAGGGGTATCTGTTGAGAGGCCAGACAAACGTGTGGTTCCTGAAGAGGGGCAGCAGCCTTTTCAGTAGTTGCAGGGGCAACAGTCTGGATGATTGACTGATCTGGCCTTGTAACACTAACCAAAACGGCCTTCCTGTGCTGGTACTGCGAACGGCTGAAAGCAAGGGGAAACTACGGCCGTAATTTTTCCCGAGGGCATGCAGCTTTACTGTACGATTAAATGATGATGGCGTCTTCTTGGGTAAAATATTACGGAGGTAAAATAGTCCCCCATTCGGATCTCCGGACGGGGACTACTCAAGAGGATGTCGTTATCAGGAGAAACAAAACTGGCGTTCTACGGGTCGGAGCGTGGAATGTCGGATTCCTTAATCGGGCAGGTAGGTTAGAAAATTTAAAAAGGGAAATGGATAGGTTGAAGTTAGATACAGTGGGAATTAGTGAAGTGCGGTGGCAGGAGGAGCAAGGCTTTTGATAAGGAGACTACAGGGTTATAAACACAAAATCAAATAGGGGTAATGCAGGAGTAGGTTTAATAATGAATAAAAAAATAGGAGTGCGGGTAAGCTACTACAAACAGCATAGTGAACGCATTATTGTGGGCGAGATAGATACGAAGCCCACGCCTACACAGTAGTACAAGTTTATATGCCAACTAACTCTGCAGATGATAAAGAAATTGAAGAAACGTATGATTAGATAAAAGAAATTATTCAGATAGTGAAGGGAGACGAAAATTTAATAGTCATGGGTGACTGGAATTCGATAGTAGGAAGAGGTAGGGAAGGAAACACAGTAGGTGAATATGGATTGGGAGCAAGAAATGAAAGAGGAAGCCGCCTGGTAGAATTTAGGACAGAGCATAACTTAATCATAGCTAACACTTGGGAACCAGGTTTTAAACTGTAAGACATTTCCAGGGGCAGAAGTGGACTCTGACCACAATCTATTGTTTATGAACTGTAGAAACTGCAAATAGGTAGGAATTTAAGGACATTGTACCTGAATAAACTGACTAAACCAGAGGTTGTACAGAGTTTCAGGGAGAGTATGAGGGAACAATTGACAAGAATGGGGGAAAGAAATACAGTAGAAGAAGAATGGGTAGCTTGGAGGGATGAAGTAGTGAAGGCAGCAGAGGATCAAGCAAGAAAAAGACTAGGGCTAGTAGAAATCCTTGGGTGACAGAAGAAATATTGAACTTAATTGATGAAAGGAGAAAATATAAAAATGCAGTAAATGAAGCAGGCAAAACGGAATACAAAAGTCTCAAAAATGAGATCGACAGGAAATGCAAAATGGCTAAGCAGGCATGGCTGGAGGACAAATGAAAGGAGACTTATCTCACTAGGGGTGAGATTTATGCTGCATGCAGGAAAATTAAAGAGACCTTTGGAGAAATGAGAACCACTTGCATGAATATCAAGAGCTCAGATGGAAACCCAGTTCCAAGCAAAAAAAGGGATAGCAGAAAGGTGGAAGGAGTATATAGAGGGTCTAAACAAGGGAGATGTACTTGAGGACAATATTATGGAAATTGAAGAGGATGTAGATGAAAATAAAATGGGAGATATGACATTGCGTGCAGAGTTTGACAGAGCACTGAAAGACCTAAGTCGAAACAAGGCCCCGGGAGTAGACAACATTCCATTAGAACTACTGATAGCCTTGAGATAGCCAGTCCTGACAAAACTCTACACCTGGTGAGCAAAATGTATGAAACAGGCGAAATACCCTCAGACTTCAAGAAGAATATCATAATTCTAATCCCAAAGAAAGCAGGTGTCGACAGATGTGAAAATTACCGAACTATCCGTCTAATAAGCCGCGGCTGAAAAATACTAACGCGAATTCTTTGCAGACGAATGGAAAAACTGGTACAAGCCGACCTCGGGGAGGAACAGTTTGGATTTCGTAGAAATATTGGAACACGTGAGGCAATACTGACCCTACGACTTATCTCAGAAGCTAGATTAAGAAAAGGCAAACCTACCTTTTGACAATATTGACTGGATTACTCTCTTTCAAATTCTGAAGTTGGCAGGAGTAAAATACAGGGAGCGAAAGGCTGTTTACAATTTGTACAGAAACCAGATGGCAGTTATAAGAGTCGAAGGGCACAAAAGGGAAGCTGTGGTTGGGAAGGGAGTGAGACAGGGTTGTAGCATCTTCCAAATGTTATTCAATCTGCATATTGAGCAAGAAGGAAAGGAAACAAAAGAAAAATTCGGAGTGGGTATGAAAATCCATGGAAACGAAATAAAAACTTTGAGATTCGTAGATGACATTGTAATTCTGTCAGAGACAGCAAAGGTCTTGGAAGAGCAGTTGAACGGAATGGGCAGTGTCTTGAAAGGAGGGTACAAGATGAACGTCAACAGAAACAAAACGAGGATAATGGAATGTAGTCGAATTAAATCGGGTGATGATGAGGGAATTAGATTAGGAAATGAGACAATGAAAGTAATAAAAAAATTTTGCTACTTGGGGAGCAAAATAACTGATGATGGTCGAAGTAGGATATAAAATGTAGACTGGCAATGGCAAGGAACACGTTTCTGAAGAAGAGAAATTTGTTAATATCGAGTATAGATAAAAGTGTCAGGAAGTCGTTTCTGAAAGTATTTGTATGTAGCCATGTATGGAAGTGAAACATGGACAATAAATAGTTTGGACAAGAAGAGAATAGAAGCTTTCGAAATGTGGTGCTACAGAAGAATGCTGAAGATTAGATGGGTCGATCACATAACTAATGAGGAGGTACTGAATAGAATTGGGGAAAAGAGGAGTTTGTGGCACAACTTGACTAGAAGAAGGGATCGGTTGGTAGAACTTGTTCTGAGGCATCAAGCGATCACCAATTTAGTATTGGAGGGTAGCGTAGAGGGCAAAAATCGTAGAGGGAGACCAAGAGATGAATACACTCACAGATTCAGAAGGATGTAGGCTGCAGTACATACTGGGAGATGAAGAAGCTTGCACAAGATAGAGGAGCATGGAGAGCTGCATCAAACCAGTCTCAGGACTGAAGACCACAACAACAACAACAACAACATTATAGTGAAGCTACTTTGTTCTGTACATATCGGCTTTTACTAGTAGCGGTCTTATTTTAATTTTTAATTTCTCTTTTTTAGGACTCTGAGCTGATAAATCAACTTCACTTCCAACAGTAACAGCTGTTACGGGAAAGTGCAGGAGTTTCAGTGTTTGTACCTGTACTAGGATTCTCATTCATGTTTCCAATTTTAAAATAACACAGATGTTATCGTAATTACCGTGCCAGTTATCATTCAACTGTTACAGAGAAATGACCATGTACGAGCACCAGGAAAGGGAATACTGTGCTCTGGCTGAAAAATAAAAGTATTCCGAACAATGTAAGCCAGACTCGTGCTGAACTCCTGCAGCTCGTTAATTTATTAAAGTCACGCGACAGAATGTTGTTTGTGAATGTGGTTACACAGTTTGGCGTTTACCTACATATTACTGCCAGTATAATCCGATACAATCAATTTGCGCAGGGGTTACAAGCTATGGGAGAAAAAAACAAAACATTCAAGGTAACAAACACCGAAAGGCTTGTGCGTGAAGCAATAGACAGCATCTCCCTTCAGCGTGGGCACACAGTGTGGCAGGATTTTCTATGAAATTTCAACTTTCTCCTCAGCGTGTGAAAATACGTTTTTTTGGTGCCCACCTACATAGAGAGGAATGATCATCATAACAAAAGAAGAGAAACTTGCCCAAGCCCAAGCAGAAGTTAAGCTTTTCCCAGCCTGTTGTATTACTCGCTAGATAAATTCGCCAAAAATTGCAGTATTTCGGCACGTAAACCCCTGCTATTTTCAAGGTACGAACTGGTAAATGCCTTAAAATGAAAGGGAGGGTTACCTGTCGAGATGTCGATGGTTTTTCGAAGTGATCGGTGAGCATTCCGTCGAGTTATTCACAAAAGATGATTAATTGTTAGCTTCTTCAATGGATCATAAATGCGTTCTCCTACTGTAACGCCGAACAATTTAGTTTAAACTCATAATGCCTGCTGACACCAAAAAATATGATAACATAGTGACAATTTTTACGACAGTCTTTTGTACTGGTGTTTGTTACTAGTAATTGTTTTTTACGCATAGTGATTTACATTGAACTTCAGTAAAACACACCCACATACGCGCATTATACACATTTAAAAAATTATAAGCAGTAGAAGCGGTTGTCAAATATAGATTTGAGTTTGAAGATTATTTTGATATGTATTACATTTTTAGTAATAATACAGTCCAAATTGCAATAAATGGCAATTATTGCAACTATTTTCGATGATAAAAATAATTGTACTTGACGTCTCCACAAAGTTGTATCAGCTATTCTCGCCTTCTGACGTCACACAGACAATTGCAGTGGAGCAGCGGTCACAACCTCAAGACTCATAAGTAAGATTACTCTCGTGTAGACGAATGCAAATCTCATCCCTCCCACGCTTCCTTATCGCTCCACCCCTAAGCGCGGAAGTGCCGTCGTACGTGAAGTGGACCATAATGGGTAGTGGTCTATACGTAACAGACCTGATGTCAATTCGCTGTCAACAAATTTATTTTGAATTTATATGGGCATTACTTTAAATGAAGACAGTATACTGCATTAAAATTTAATTTATGCAAATATTTTGCAGTACGCCCAGACCTACATGTTCACTCTAACTTACTGTGTAATATGAATCATATTCGTTTAACAAATGACGATCGATAAGTGTTGCAACGGAACTTTTGTCAAGCTTTGTCCTAAATATGAGATGTGTTTGAGCTTTTCCGATCTGTTACTATTGGTTTTGAATTTTTTCTTCATTATTTTGTGCCACCAGTAACTACAACAATAAGTCGTGATCGCTAATTTGAGAAACATGCGTCTACTTACACAAACTGTTTAAGACTGAGCTACAGGCAACTTGTACGTGGGGCTATCCGGCAGCGCGCTCGGGTAAAATACACTACTGACCATTAAAATTGCTACACCAAGAAGAAATACAGATGATAAACTGGTATTCATTGGACAAATATATTATACTAGAACTGACATGCAATTACATTTTCACGCAATTTGGGTGCGTAGATTCTGAGAAATCAGCACCCAGAACAACCACCTCTGGCCGTAATAACGGCCTTGATACGCCTGGGCATTGAGTCAAACACAGCTTGGATGGCGTGTACAGGTACAGCTGCCAATGCAGCTTCAACACGATACCACAGTTCATCAAGAGTAGTCACTGGCGTATTGTGACGAGCCAGTTGCTCGGCCACCATTGACCAGACATTTTCAATTGGTGACAGATCTGGAGAATGTGCTGGCCAGGGCAGCAGTCGAACATTTTCTGTATCCAGAAAGGCCAGTGCAGGACCTGCAACATGCGGTCGTGCATTATCCTGCTGAAATGTAGGGTTTCGCAGGGATCGAAAGAGGGGTAGAGCCACGGGTCGTAACACATCTGAAATGTAACGTCCACTGTTCGAAGTGCCGTCAATGCGAACAAGAGGTGACCCAGACGTTTAACCGATGGCACCCCATACCATCACGCCGAGTGATACGCCAGTATGGCGAAGACGAATACACGCTACCAATGTGCGTTCACGGCGATGTCGCCAAACACGGATGCGACCATCGTGATGCTGTAAACAGAACCTGGATTCATCCGAAGAAATGACTTTTTGCCATTCGTGCACCCAGGTTCGTCGTTGAGTACACCATCGCAGGCGCTCCTGTCTGTGGTCTGTGATGCAGCATCAAGGGTAACTGCAGCCATGGTCTCCGAGCTGATAGACCATGCTGCTGCAAAAGTTGTAGAACTATTCGTGCAGATGGTTCTTGTCTTGCAAACGTCCCCATCTGTTGACTCAGGGATCGAGACGTGGCTGCACGATCCGTTACAGTCATGCGGATGAGATGCCTGTTATCTCGACTGCTAGTGATACGAGGCCGTTGGCATCCAGCACGGCGTTCCGTATTACCCTCCTGAACCCACTGATTCCATATTCTGCTAATAGTCATTGGATCTCGACCAACGCGAGCAGCAATGTCGCGATACGATAAACCGCAGTCGTGATAGGCTACAATCCAACCTTTATCAAAGTCGGAAACATGATGGTACGCATTTCTCCTCCTTACACGAGGCATTACAACAACGTTTCATCAGGCAACGCCGGTCAACTGCTGTCTGTGTATGAGAAATCGGTTGGAAACTATCCTCATGTCAGCACGTTGTAGGTTTCGCCATCGGCGCCAACCTTGTGTGAATGCTCTGAAAAGCTAATCATTTGCATATCACAGCATCTTCTTCCTGTCGGTCAAATTTCGCGTCTGTAGCACGTCATCTTCGCGGTGTAGCAATTTTAATGACCAGCAGCGTACTTAATCTCCTATCTTCTCAATACTGTAATGAGCTGTAGCTTTCGTTTCAAACTTAAAAACAATTTCGAAATGTTAGCTACATTTAGTCCACAGCAACATGTTACCTAAAATGAACCAGAGGTAAAGCGGCCAGTGTCCACATTTTTCATTGCAATCCTTTCAAATTTTGTGTTGTAGGACAGTAGGAAATTAACTATCACAGTAACTATGACCAAACAAAGACTTCCTCACTGAGCTGTGATATGAAACCATAAGGTACGAAAGTAGTCAATGTTGTGCGCCAGTTTGTTTCCTCAGAATCGAATGAGAGATATTACATACGGTACTGAAGGAGCGAACAAATGGGAAACAAATCTTTTTTTTAATGGAGATCCTCTACCAAAACTAATTCCATCATTTGATGGAGTTTTGCGTCATTTACATACAGCATTTTTTGTAGTTTAATGAACTGCTTACAGTAAGAAAACCGGAAAACTCATTTTTCAAATATGCTGCAATCAGCCACTTTATATGACTCTCTCGTTACTTTCCTTTGTGGTAGTTTCTCTTACTACTTCTCATTAAATATTTCTAACTTTAACAGCATGTCACACAGTTATTTACTTGTAGACAAGACCAACTGCTAGACTGCACAATTAATCGAATAAACTAAACGTACCCGTTCGCCTTTGGCTTCAGATACAGCTGTTTACTTGGTTTCGACATGGCAGACATCGCACACGTGCTCTAAATTTTGACACATGGATTGCAGTCGAGTTTGCATTCTGCATACTCTCTATTCTGTGACGAAGGCCTCTATAGGCCGTTTTTAATAAAGCGAAGTGAAGGTGTGCAACGTTCTGAGCCAATTATTGCACCTCAGTTGTTAAATTTCATTTTGATTTATGTGGCAACAAAGACGTTATTGCTTCTGACAGATCGTTTTCAAAATAGATTTTTTTATAATGGAATTAGCCAAACGAGCATTTATGGAGAATCAAGGTCTTCTGATGGTGAATCTGATTCACAATTTCTTGACATTCTACATAAAGTAATGATAAGTTAAAAAATTAAACATCACGTTTATAACTGTGATGAAACGTTGGTTTGTTACCAACAGCTTCCCACTGGAACCTTACACATAAAAAATTCGGGAATTCAGATGCGTTTCAAAATGACTAAAGACAGAATTAGGTTCCAGTTATGTCACTGTTACAGTTCACTTACTTGTAGTCCAAGAATGTTGGAGACATGGGACATCTTCATAGAGTGGTTTCCTGCAAAGAAATAGCCCCTGTTATCACTTAACCTTACAGAAGAAATTCTGTTAGTCCTTTATCACCGTCTAACTCATCCACGTATTGATATGCTGCACCCATAACATGAATTTTTTCTATATTTTTTTGCTTAAACACAGTGGCATTAATTCAGTTGCTGGATCAGGGCGTTGTATGTGCATTTAAGACTTATTAAGGCTATGAAGTGCTTACTTTCATAATTACTTAAAACTGATACTGGTAAAAGCATACAATAAGCGAAAACATTCTAGCAAAACATGGATCCACAACCAGCCGCATCCGAGATAACTGCGAATGTGAGGTTGCGAAACGCCACTCATTTCAGCATAAAACCTTGTCTTAGTTAAGACAAACGTTTAGGGAATTTAGGAATGCATTCACGAAATAAGTTTATAGTAACATGTGTAATAATCGGGTCTACTGCCGGATGTTTGTGTCGCACTGGCACACCAGGGAGCACCAGGGAGGGGTAAAAACCTCAGGAGCAGCACCTGGCGGGCGCGGACCGCGAACGGAACGCCCGACACAGGACAGGCCTCAGAGAGCTGCCACAGATGGCGCCCAAGTCGAGCTCGGAAGTCCGAGGGAACACCGGGGAAGAGACAACGCATTACAAGCAGCGCCAGGCGGGCGCCGACGGCATAAATACTGGACAAGATCCTCCAACACGGCAATCTCAGGTAGCACCTGAAGCAGGCAACGAGTTACGTGGCCGAAATATTGTGCCAGTGCAACACAAACATCCGGCAGCAGACCCGATTATTACACATGCGAAGATCTCGCTGGGAAAGCCTGAGGAGTTACAAGTTTATAGTAGTCCTAAATCGATCCACCAACGACAGTACAGAACTGTACTGAATGCCTTAAACATCAAGGAACATGCCATGAACCGGAGCGCCTTTGTCTACAGCGAGGTACTGGATTCAGTTTTTCGAAACTGTTTCAGTGGGGAAAATCGTTCTTTACATCTATCGATTTCATCCTTTAATTTCCGATGGTGATTCGGATTCCCCGCCTAGACTGAGTATCGATAGGGAGAACACGTCAGAGATACTCGGGCGTAACCGCAACGGCAAGTACGACAGGTGCGCCGCCCTCTGACAATTGTTTACTGCTACTAGTCCGATTAAAATTACTTGGTAGCTGATACTTCACGTGTAGCAGCTGATTTCGTCAAATCATAGTGCCCAACGTCACGCCCGAATAGTTCGCCGTTGCCGATCAGCCACAGCAATTAGTCAGTTCGCTTCCGTTTCCGTGTCCGGCACTCTTTCTTGATGCGATTGCGTGCCGAATCATTGGTCTGGCAGTTTCATTTCGAATTTCATCACATATGATAATAAAATACACACACACACACACACACACACACATACATACATACATACAACGATGCAAATGAAACACATAAGTTTCAGAAATTCTTCCAGTCCATATGTGGCATAACAGCAAACCAGTGCTTAACAGTATTGGTTAAAAACAGTTTTGGTTGCAATTTTTTTTTTTCGACGACGCGTTTCGCCTTATTTAGGCATCTTCAGGTTATCTACATAGAAAACACAGAATAAATACATTTATTTAAGAATCGCGATCGCGCTGTGCTGACTTGGATAACCTATAAGCATGCATAAACAGATCACCTATTGGAAGAGCAAATACCTTAATTTTGTATTTCTTAAGAATCCTTTAGTCAGCGTAGCCAAAGGGCATCGTCGAATAAATCAGGCCAACATCGTCTTCGTTAAGCTCAGTAAAAACTAGAAACATAAAATAGTAAAATCATTACCTTTGCTAGATGGACGGAAGAGGCACCAAGATATGCATAACGCGTTCCCGTTCACAGGAGCGAGTAACAGTAAGATGGGGGCTCAGGTAATAAGCATAATGCGCCACAGCGTCGTCTGCCAGTACTGAAGCCTAATACAGAATCACCTCAAGAGGTGGCGCTGCGACGCAGCAGTGATTTTTCTATCTTGAGTTTTCTCCTAGAGGTTAGCCTTAATCTCCGTGAACAATGTCATAGAAATATCAGTTCGGCCGCAGATTGTTGACCACCATTTTCTCGGATACATCGCACATAACGAAGTAGTGGTTAGCTTAGGACATGAGTTTAAATTCAGAGCTACAAAACGCGTCGTCTCCGTAGTTCAGTCATCGGTCACTTAAAATCAGCTATCGAACATAGAACGTATATCGAGGCAGCATTACACAGTGACTGCATTTGTGAAGTGACCCGCCGTATATGGGTGTCACCTACAGAGGATGTAGCAAAAATGTACGGCACAGATTGTAGAGCACATTCCTCGTACGTAGACAAAGAAATTGTTATATGAACATGGATCTGGAAACGATTTGTTTGCATGTTAAAACTCATTTTCTCCAACTCATCAATCACAAGAACAGAACCCCAGATCACGTAAGAAACAGATTGACCGTCCTTACGGCGGAACAGGCAACCGTAAAAATAGTTTTCCCGTCGGTTAACAGATGTCGCAGGCGACGCTACAATGGTAACTGACATGTCCATGTCGCGGAATTGGCAACGCTGTATCTTCGTTGACGTGAATTACGCTGATTTGTGTTCGGCTAGAGCGTTGCGCGCGAAATGCATTCGTCACAGAGCTGACTTAGACCATGATGGGCTATGGTTTTTCCCGAGTTTTCAGTCGAAGAATGTAGATTAGCTCCTGTAATTCTACAAACGAAGTTTTTCTCTACTATAGGTATACTTCTCACAATCATATGCGAAATGAAATAAATGAAAAGTAACACACAAATATTTCTCGTGAGTTACTGTTTAAATGCAGACTGTATTGCAGTCGCATAGGTTTTACATTCGCCTTCCATGCCGTCTATTTCCTCTTTGTTATACAGCTCTTCTGATACGGATTAAGTTGGTAAAAAAGATCTCCACGTGCACGTTAACACTAGAAAGTTTTCAAAACCTCAACGTCTTTGAAATATAATCCGTTAATTTACTGACAAATATTGCACTGACATTACAGACATAATTATTTATTTTGCTTAAAGTATGTAAAGGGATTAGGTGAGTATTTCTGTAAGCGTTCTTAAGTATAACCACATTTTGCATTTGCTTACTGTTAGTTGTAAACGAATATAATTTCATGTATGCATTTAACAACGATATCTTCGAAAAAATAAATATTGTGAAACTTTAAATATCGTGAGTAAAAAAAATTCTGTGATGGTAAACATCTTAACTTTGCAGTCAGCACATCTACTTTTGTCACAGGCAGTACTGTTTTGCTCAGATTTAACACATTACTTCTTTCTAGTTAAACGTGATAGAGTGATCCAGGAAAGGCAACGAAACTTATTTGTGCAGCCTAACGGAGAATCTTTATTTGGTACTTAAATACAATATGAATAAACTACATATTTTTTATAATTTTCAGTTTTGAGACAGTTCTACTACACTTGTCTTTGAACATTTAAAAAAGTCCAAATCGCAGCAAAGATTTCATTTAAAACTTATATGATATGATTCTTGTACAGGAAGGGCTGCCACGTTATATCAGAATATAAGATCGACAAAATGTATATAGAATCGAATGCTTAGGGCTCTTCATTAATTCTTACTCGTAACTAATTTATTGATTTACCTGAATTTAAAATCCACTCGCATAACCTTTCCTTAGCTTTGATGGGAAATCTGAACATTTTAAATTCAGAATTTGTTCATCTACTCCTTCCACAGTTGACATACTCGCAGGTCCTTGGCATGACGACTCGATCCACTACCACTGGTATGTCAGCAACAGCTGTACTTCACAGACGCCAAATAGTGGAAAGCTGCAAGCGTTTGGCCAATGTTGCCACATATTTCACAAAACAGAGTGCCATCTAGTGGTTGATTCTACAAGTAAGGGTGTGACGCTGTTGCCACCTGGTAGCCGTTCCCTGAAAAGGGTTGCCTGCTAGACTAAGCAATCGGGCAATCTGTTTCTTACGTGATCTGGGACAGAACGTTAGAATTATGAAGAAAAGGAACTCTAGTTGACATCTGACTACGTTGTGGACTTCCCGTGTTCTCTTCCACATATCCTTGTCATGCGACGTACGTCTTTGCTTGTTTACAGGTAACACCAACTGTTCCAGCCATTAGTATGACCGTTGAAACCACAGGGGCTACTCTGTAGAGTTAATGACAGACTTGGCTCGTGTAATGTACACAAATGCAGAGATGGCAGATGTCCATTTGGTGTATGGATTAGCTGACGGTAATGGCACTCGCGCTCAACGTTTGTACAGGGAGAGGTTTCCAGAATGAAGATACACTGACAGGAAAACGTTTAATCTAAGCCCACTGGAATTTTGTTTGTGGGGGGCATTTGAAAGCTCTTGTGTATGGAATCCCAGTACAAGATGTGTGGATTCCCAGTACATGATGTTCAGAGTCTCCGCTCCCATATATTAAGGCGGGCTGCGAAACCATATGCAATACTCCAGGGATACATTAACACATCTGAGAATGACTACGCCTATCGGTTGATGCATGTATCTGTGTGCACAGAGGGCATATTGAATATCTCCTGTGAGAAAGAATTGCATGTGGTGTGCTGGTGTGTTCTGTTCGTGTGTGTTTCCCATGATTAAAGAGTTTGAGAAAAGCGACTTGTAACATGGAAACAAAGCGTTTCCAGACCTATGTTCATATAACATAATTTCTTCATCTGCATGTGAGGAATGTGTCCTGCAATTTGTGCTGTATATTTTTGTTACATCCCGCATAACCGAGCGGTAGTCAGTAGCCGATGTGGCAACACTGTAGAGGCAAGTGACAGATGTAATCTATCAAGTTATTTTAATCGAACTATAGTAGTAGTAGTAGTAGTATTAGTAGTAGTAGCTGTAGATTTATTTATCTGCAGTTCCCTTTTACAAGGATATTGGAAATATATTGCTATTACATTTTAAGAACAACAAAGATAAAGTAATTTACAGGTCTATAGTGACAAGCATAGGATAAACAGTCGGTTGTGGTCTTATAGTAGAAGAATCCAGACATTTGCCTGAAATAATATAGGAAAACCACAGAAAACCTAAATCAGGATGGCACTCTCCATAATACAAGGTCACTTTCCTCCACCAATAATGTCCATCAGGGGACTTTATTGCAGATTTTCCAGGATTTCGGACGTGATGAAATCTTGTATGAACTTTTAGATAACACAGTTGTATGGAAATAAACAGCGATTAATTTACTTATAATCAATTATTCAAAATGACAGTCAATCGCATTATTTATTTTGCCGCCAACCGGTTTCAACCCGTGATAGGGTCATCTTCGGGGCAATTTACACCATTTTGTCGCTCACTGGAGTCGTCACCCTGCCTGTGCACGGTTGGTAACTAGTTCAACCCCATCACGGGTTGAAACCGGTTGCCGGCAAAATAAATAATGCGATTGACTGTCATTTTGAATAAGTCTAATCTTGGATGTTAAAATAGTATTTTCCCTCACAGAGATGAATCGTTTTAACAGTAGATGTATTTTCCGTAAGCATTTACAAAGATGTTCACACATCAACTGTTTTCTACCAACATGACAGACAAACAGCGACCGTTACAGATTTTGCCTCATTACATTGGCCAGACTATGACTGACCTCAAGTACTTTGCACCGCTCATTATATACTCATCTTAACAACGTATGCTCTTTGCCCTATTGTCAAAAACAATTACATTTACTGATTTATAATAAAAAATTAATGATTCACAACAATCTGTTCGTACGGTTTTAAAGACAGTAAATAACGATTCATTCTGAATGCATTGTTCTTTTGACTTTTGTGGGGAAATTTTGTTATGAAGTTACAATAACACTACCTATCGTAAAATCATTAATTACGTCTTGATTTCACGTTGGATTTTATTCCTAACATTAACTGAGGTACAGTACCAAATGCCAAAACGGAATTCAGAAGGTCCGAGAGTCGTTAATGAAAAATTTAATTACAACTGATGTAATTGGTTTTTCGTTATTGACATGACACACAGAGTTCAAAAATCACTTTAATTACTTGCAATGGTGGGTAAATGTTTCCAAAAGTGTGTTTTTACTTTAGTTGAAATTTACGAAGTTTGCTAATTAATTATTGGTTTAAGTGCAATGTATACATTTCTGCTAACATTTCTATGGAAATTTAATAATGCAATCACGAGAATAAAATCACAAACCTTGCTGAAATTTGCAACAGTGTGTTGATACATTTTGTAACATCAGGTTTTCTAACTAATTATAACTTTCTATTTATTACAGTTAAATTATCTGAAATAATGTTAACGATGTTGATTCTATATACAAGTGAACCATACAGTTTAATTTGCCCATAGAAGTTAAGAAAAACCATACTTTCTAACGTTTATTCATTACATATTGCACATCGGGTAATATACAATTTGCTAGACTTTTAGTGGTATCGAAGCATTCTTTAGCTATGCTGTAACTAGTACTATTACAATTGGCACATTGCACACTTCAAATACGAATGTCTATGATGTGTTCCATGACTGGTTGGTACTGTTCCCAAAAATTAGTCCGACTTTTTTTTCGTTTATTGTTATTTTAATACCTATACAAATAGGTAGGCTGTCAGTGGCATGCTACGCCGCTCTTCAGCCATAGTGTTGACAATGACAGAACACAGGTTGGAGAAACAGAATGAACATAGTGACAGGCTAAAAAATAGTGGTCACAGATACACAAAAAACACAGAGCCGTTCACACTCGACTATAACTACACTGAAAACACGTTGACATAGCACACAGAACACTGATGAATCCGACGGCACAAGTGAATGTAGAAGCGTGACGGCGGACACTAAAAACACAAAACGACATCACACACATGAGACACAGATGGCGATGATCTCCGGCGCGCGAAAGTCCACATAGTGAGTGCGAGTCCAGGGACCTGCCAAGAGGGGAAGAAAGGTGAGGGGGGGAGAGGGTGGGGAAGGGAGAACAAAGATGCCAATGGCTGAGGAGATGGGAGAAGGGGGAGAGGGACAGGGGAGGGGAAGCCTGGGGGAGGGGTGAGGAGAAAGAAAGGAGGGAGGGAGGGTGCCCAAAGGAACAGACAGAGGAAGAGGGAGGGAAGATGAAAGTTGGTAGGAGGGGTATATGGAGGGGAGGAGAACATCATCAGTGAGGAGGAGCTGGCGGAAGCCACCTTGGGAGAGGGTTAGGAGGGTGGAGAGATGGAGACCAGGTGGGATGTGGGAATACAGGTGCGGCAGCGGGCGGGGGTGCGAGAGGATGGGCGAGACAAGCCGGTGGGGAGGGTCGAGTTTGCGGGAGGTGTACAGGATCCGTATCCTTTCAAGGAAAAGGAGGAGGTGGGGGAAAGGAATGAGATCGTACAGGATCCGCGTGGGGGAGGGGAGACGGATGCGATAGGCGAGTCGGAGAGCATGGCGTTCAAGGATTTGAAGGGATTTATAAAAGGTAGGAGGGGCGGAGATCCAGGCCAGATGGGTGTAGCAAAGGATAGGGCGGATAAGGGATTTATAGGTGTGGAGTATGGTAGAGGGGTACAGACCCCACATACGGCCCAAAAGGAGCTTGAGGAGATGGAGTCGGGAGTGTGCCTTGGCTTGGATTGTATAGAGATGGGGGGTCCAGGAGAGGCGACGGTCGAGGGTGACGCCAAGGTACTTAAGGCTGGGAGTGAGGGCGATAGGACGACCATAGATGGTGAGAGAAATCAAGGAGTCAGAAGGAAGGGGTTTTGAAGGGATTGACCTTGAGCAACCACTGGTTGCACCAAGCGGTGGACAGGTCAAGATGGGATTGGAGAAGGTGTTGGGAGCGCTGCAGGGTGGGGGTAAGGGCAAGTAAGGCGGTGTCATCAGCAAACTGGAGAAGGTGGACGGGGGGTGACGGTGGCGGCATGTCCGCCGTATACAAAAGGTACAGAAGGGGGGAGAGGACGGAGCCTTGGGGCACACCGGTGGAGGGAAAAAAGGTGTAGGAATCCGTGTTATGGATGGTGATGTAGGAAGGACGGTGGGAGAGAAAGGAGCCGATCAGACGGACATAGTTAATGGAAAGGGCGAAGGTTTGGAGCTTGAAGAGGAGATCGGAATGCCATACGTGGTCATATGCTCGTTCGAGGTCCAGGGAGAGGAAGATAGCGGAGCGACGGGAATTAAGCTGGTCAGAAAGGAGATGAGTGAGGTGAAGGAGAAGGTCGTCGGAAGAGAAGGACGGCCGAAAGCCACACTGGGTAACTGAAAGGAGGCGATGCTGGCGGAGATGCTGGTGGATGCGGCGGGTGAGGATAGATTCCAGGACCTTGCTGAAGACCGAGGTAAGGCTAATGGGATGGTAGGAAGAGACGGCGGACGGCGGTTTGCCAGGTTTAAGGAACATCAGGAAACGGGAGGTTTTCCACAGGTCGGGGTAGTAACCGGTGGACAGGACTACATTGTAGAGCCTGGCCAAGGTGGAGAGGAAAGAGGCAGGAGCTTCACGAAGGTGACAATAGGTGACACGATTGTGACCAGGAGTGGTGTTGCGTTTTGTGCGGAGGGTAGCAATGAGATCCTGTGTGGTGATGGGGGCATGGAGTTCCGTGTGTGGAATGTTGTCCAAGTACTGGAAACCAAGTGCGAGGGGAGGGACAGAGGTGTCAGTTCGATGGCGGACATCCAGGAAGAGGGAGTAATCGAACTGGGGATCGTCAGGGGATGGAAAATACATTGGACTGGTAGGAGGCAAAGTGATTGGCCTTACTAAGGGTGTCAGGGAAGGGGTGATCATCATGGAGAAGATGATAGTAGGGGGAGGGCTTAGTTCCAGTAAGGCGATGGAAGGCGGACAAGAACTTGGACGAGTTGTTAGGCAGGGTAGCATTTAAACGGGTGCATGTCTGTCGCCAGTCCCAACATTTCTTGGCCGCGAGCAAATGACGAATGTGTTGTTGGAGTGGCCGATGGCGTCATAGTGTGTCCGGGTCACGCGTGTGGAGGAAGGCACAGTATAGATGGCGGGATTCCTGGAGGAGGAGGATGGACTGTGGGGGTAAGGTAGGACGGTGGGGGTGGATGGCGACAGTGGGGACGTGTTCCTCCACAGCCTCAGACAAGGTCTGCTGGAGAAAGGTGGCAGCATGGGTTACATCGTCAGGGTGAGGGTAGGTGGAGAGGGTATCCCGGTAGGCATTCCAGTTGGCACGGGAATAGTCATAGACGTACTTAGGAGGAGGGGGTCATGACAAGGCTTGGGGCGGGGGCGATGACCATCTGAAACGGTAAGGAGGACAGGGCGATTGTCACTACCAATAGGTTCCAGGACATCCTCCGTTATGCGGCCAAGGAGGTAGGCGGAGCAAAGGACAACATCAGGAGTGGAGTTGGATTTGGGACGGGTGTGCTGGGGGATGGGGTCGCCTTGAAGGGAGGAGAGGAACCGATGCCACCGCCGTAACTGGGCGGCGCAACAACTGTGGATGTTGAGGTTGGCGGCGATCACGTAGGAGGAGAAGGTACGGTCAATGTGAGAGAGGTAGTCGAAGGGAATAGGGGCATTAGGGCGGACATAGATGGTGGCGCAGGTAACGGTAAGGCCGGGGAAGAAGAGATTAAGGATCAGGTGTTTGGTGGGGTCGGGAAGGAGAAAGTTGGAGCCGAACAGGGATCTGGCGGTTGTGACCAATGGCAACTCCGCCATGCGCAATCAGGAGGGGTTATCAGAACGGTGAAGGAGGAATGGCGAGGTGTGGATGGTGTGGTGGGGTTGGAGGAAGGTTTCATTGAGGAGGAAGGCATCCACACAGTGGGTGCCAAGGGTGTGCAGGAAGAGGTTCTTGTTGGCGGGAAGGGAGCGGATGTTGTTGAAAAGGATACAGTGCTATCGCGCCATGACAGGGATTTAGACAAGGGTGTCAAGGTGGGAGAAGGTGAAATGGGCCTGGTTGTTGGAGTAGGTGGCATACATTTTCAAGTGGAAAATGGAGCAGGCGGCGAGGGAGACCTGTTGGAGGGTGTGAGGGCGCTGGAAAGGGTGGACGTTTTGTAGGACAATGGTGAGGAACCTGATGATGTCCTGAGCGGTGGGGGGGGGGGGGGGACAAAGGGAATTGCCAGGAGGGGCGGGGGAGTCCAGAGGACGGACAGGAATGGTGAGTTCAGGGGTCGGGCTTTTGCATTTTTGGGAGTAGGTGGGATGGGGGAGATTGCAGGTATTGCAGGAGGGAGGGGATTGGAGGTTAGGGCACTGCCAGAGGAAGTGCGCTTGTCTGCAATGTGGGCAGGTGGGAGCCTCACGGCACTCGGCTGTCGGGTGTGCATTATAGCGCAGACACCTCTGGCAGCGCAGGGATTGAGGAGGGGAACGGGAGGGGTCGACCTTGTAGCGCTGGTGGAAGAGGAGGGCCTCCTTCACGAGACGGTCAATGGAGGGGGCGTCCTCGGAGAAAACCCACATAAGGTGGGTGGGGCCGGCCGAGTTGAAAATGCGGCGGACCGCCCGCACCTCCAGTGTGGGATGGGCCTTGAGCTCCGCCAACACCTCCTCCTCCGTGATCGACGGACTGAGCCAAGTGATCACGGCAGTGAGGGTCGACGGGCGACGCGGGGTTTGAGGCTGGCAGGTGGGAGATGAGGAAGGAGCAGGGGTGAGGGAAGCATGGGGGCCCAAACGGGTGATGGCGAGGCGGGGGAGGATGTCAGTATGGAGGGTAGCGCTGGGGGAGGAAATGAGAACGGAATCCCGTCTGGGAGTGAGGAGAGAGATGAGAGCACCAGGAGGAGGAGGGAGAGATTCCGGGCCCCAAGAAGGAAGGATCAGGACGGGAGAGGAGGTATTTGTATAAAGAGGGGGGGAGGAGGCGGCGGGAGCAGGGCCAGGTGGGGAGACATCCATGGCATCCTGGGGGGGGGGGGGAGTAGGACGGGACTGGCCCTTTTTGGGAGCGGAAGAGGTGGTGGTGCCACTAGGGCACTTAACGGCGGCAGATGGGTGGGTGGTGATATGAGGGACGGGAGCTATAGGGATCCGACATTAGAAAAATATTAATGAAAATGGAAAACCTTAGTTGTGTCAAGTTCAGATTTTATGATAAACTATAGCTCTTCCCTCTTCCCACTTTTACCAAATCCTCTCTACTGGCTTGGAGAATTGTTCGCATATGGAAGAAAGTGAGAAGAGTATTACCTCCTCTGTGAGAATGACTAGCCTAGTAACAAGCTTCCTATATACAGGGTCGTCCATGGATAGTGACCGGGCCAAATATCTCATGAAATAAGCATCAAACGAAAAAACTACAAAGAACGAAACTCGTCTAGCTTGAAGGGGTAAACCAGATGGCGCTATGGTTGGCCTGCTAGATGGCGCTGCCATAGGTCAAATGGATATTAACTGCATTTTCTTTTTTTAAAAAATGGAATCCCCATTTTTATTATATATTCGTGCAGTAAGTAAAGAAACATGAATGTTTTAGTTGGACCACTTTTTTCGCTTTGTGATAGATGGCGCTGTAACAGTCACAAACGTGTAAGTACGTGGTATCACATAACATTCCTACAGTGCGGATAGTATTTGCTTCGTGATACATTACCCCTGTTAAAACGGGCTGTTTATCAATTGCGGAAAAGGTCGATATCGTGTTGATGTATGGCAATTGTGATCAAAATGCCCAACGGGCGTGTGCTATGTATGGTGCTCGGTATCCTGGGCGACATCATCCAAGTGTCCGGACTGTTCGACAGATAGTTACGTTATTTAAGGAAACAGGAAGTGTTCAGCCACATGTGTAACGTCAACCACGACCTGCAACAAATGATGATGCCCAAGTAGGTGTTTTAGCTGCTGTCGCAGCTAATCCGCACATCAGTAGCAGACTGCGCGAGAATCGGGAATCTCAAAAACGTCCGTCTTGAGAATGCTACATCAACATCGGTTGCAGCCGTACCATATTGCTACACACCAGGAATTGCATGGCGACGACTTTGAACGTCGGGTACTGTTCTGCCACTGGGCATAATAGAAATTACGGGACGATGGCAGATTTTTTGCGCGCGTTCTACACTCCTGGAAATGGAAAAAAGAACACATTGACACCGGTGTGTCAGACCCACCATACTTGCTCTAGACACTGCGAGAGGGCTGTACAAGCAATGATCACACGCACGGCACAGCGGACGCATCAGGATCCGCGGTGTTGGCCGTAGAATGGCGCTAGCTGCGCAGCATTTGTCCACCGCCGCCGTCAGTGTCAGTCAGTTTGCCGTGGCATACGGAGCTCCATCGCAGTCTTTAACACTGGTAGTATGCCGCGACAGCGTGGACGTGAACTGTATGTGCAGTTGACGGACTTTGAGCGAGGGCGTATAGTGGGCATGAGGGAGGCCAGGTGGACGTACCGCCGAATTGCTCAGCACGTGGGAGGTGAGGTCTCCACAGTACATCGATGTTGTCGCCAGTGGTCGGCGGAAGGTGCACGTGCCCGTCGAACTGGGACCGGACCGCAGCGACGCACGGATGCACGCCAACACCGTAGGATCCTACGCAGTGCCGTAGGAGACCGCACCGACACTTCCCAGCAAATTAGGGACACTGTTGCACCTGGGGTATCGGCGAGGACCATTCGCAACCGTCTCCATGAAGCTGGGCTACGGTCCCGCACACCGTTAGGCCGTCTTCCGCTCACGCCTCAACATCGTGCAGCCCGCCTACAGTGTTGTCGCGACAGGCGTGAATGGAGGGACGAATGGAGACGTGTCGTCTTCAGCGATGACAGTCGCTTCTGCCTTGGTGCCAATGATGGTCGTATGCGTGTTTGGCGCCATGCAGGTGAGCCCCACAATCAGGACTGCATACGACCGAGGCACACAGGGCCAACACCCGGCATCATGGTGTGGGGAGCGATCTCCTACACTGGCCGTACACCTCTGGTGATCGTCGAGGGGACACTGAATAGTGCACGGTACATCCAAACCCTCATCGAACCCATCGTTCTACCATTCCTAGACCGGCAAGGGAACTTGCTGTTCCAACAGGACAATGCACGTCCGCATGTATCCCGTGCCACCCAACGTGCTCTAGAAGGTGTAAGTCAACTACCCTGGCCAGCAAGATCTCCGGATCTGTCCCCCATTGAGCATGTTTGGGACTGGATGAAGCGTCGTCTCACGCGGTCTGCACGTCCAGCACGAACGCTGGTCCAACTGAGGCGCCAGGTGGAAATGGCATGGCAAGCCGTTCCACAGGACTACATCCAGCATCTCTACGATCGTCTCCATGGGAGAATAGCAGCCTGCATTGCTGCGAAAGGTGGATATACACTGTACTAGTGCCGACATTGTGCATGCTCTGTTGCCTATGTGCCTGTGGTTCTGTCAGTGTGATCATGTGATGTATGTGACCCCAGGAATGTGTCAATAAATTCTCCCCTTCCTGGGACAATGAATTCACGGTGTTCTTATTTCAATTTCTAGGAGTGTATTTAGCGACGAAGCGTCATTCACCAACAGCGGTAACGTAAACCGGCATAATATGCACTATTGGGCAACGGAAAATCCGCGATGGCTGCGACAAGTGGAACATCAGCGACCTTGGAGGGTTAATGTATAGTGCGGCATTATGGTAGGAAGGATAATTGGCCCCCACTTTATCGATGGCAATCTTAATGGTGCAATGTATCCTGATTTCCTACGTAATGTTCTACCGATGTTATTACAAGATGTTTCACTGCATGACAAAATGGCGATGTACTTCCAACATGATGTATGTCCGGCAGATAGCTCTTGTGAGGTTGAAGCGGTATTGAATAGCAAATTTCATGACAGATGGATTGGACGTCGAAGCACCATACCATGGCCCGCACGTTCACCGGATCTGACGTCCCCGGATTTCTTTATGTGAGGAAAGTTGAAGGATATTTGCAATCGTGATCCACCGACAACGCCTGACAACATGCGTCAGCTCATTGTCACGTCAGCTCATTGTCAATGAATGTGGGAACATTACGGAAGGCGAAGTACTCGCTGTTGAGAGGAATGTCGTTATACGTATTGCCAAATGCATTGAGGTTAACGGACATCATTGCATTAATGTGGTATTTACAGCAGTGCCCGAGTCACATCGCTATACCTGTGCGTCGCCGAGTGCCGTCCATCCGTTAATCTCCGTGTTCGTTCCTGTTCCTTGTGATCTGATCGCTCTTTCTGGTCTTGCTCCTGCTACTTGGAATTTCGGTTGTTTAACCGAAATTGCTTCGATGGATTACCCATGGCTACAAACCTCAGGAAGAATACTCTGGTATTTGCTTTTGACAAGGATTCCCGTCCTGTTCAGCCGACATCCCTGGAAATAGATGACTGGATTACACAGGTAACTGGTCTAAATTCTGAAACCGTTCATACCTGGCAACTGGATCAGGAAAAATACTGTGTTTTTGTCAAGTTAATCAGTGCTTCGACTGTTGATAAAATGTTACGAAAGTGGGGCTATGAAGTAGATTTTGTGCATAGAAATGGTTATAAAAGTAAGATTTCCCTCTATAGAGCGGACATTCATTACAAAACCGTTCGTGTCTTGAATCTTCCCACTCAAATTGAAAATGATAAGATTAAGGAAGCTCTTTCAAACTACGGAGACGTTAAATCAATTGCAAATGAAAGATGGTCGCCTCGCTTTAAACTGCAGTGTTTTAACGGGGTTCGTTGTGTAGAGATGGACGTTAAGACGAATATTCCGTCTCACATAACTGTTTGTGGGTATAAGGCACAAATTGTTTATACAGGTCAGGTAGCTAAATGTCATATATGTAACGAAACCGGTCGCTTCAGACAGGAATGTCCGCTGCGAACTGTTGTTCTTACAAGTAATTTGATACAGCGTCAGAAGCTTGCCTTAAATGATCTGTTACCAAAGAATAGCCCGGAACAACTGGTTGAGGATGTTAACGCGGCGGGCCAAGCTGATGTCTCCCTTCACGATAACAATCAATTTCCCCCGTTAACAACAAAAGGAAACCCTGTTGCCACTACTCGTGAAACTGAAACGGAACCGAAAAAGCGACCTGGAGATAACTGATAGTTGTTCAGAGGACGAGCTGTCTTGTCCCACTCCCTCACTTCGCCAGCAAAAACAGTGCGATGAGAAGGCAGAGGAACCTGAAGGCAAAATGCGAATGGAAACTAATGAACAGAAAGATAATACACATACGGTACCAGAAAATGAAAGGGGTGTAAGCAACATTAATTTGCAAGAAACATCAGGTGCAGTAGCCGATTGCAAAGATCATAGTCTATCTGTTAATAAACAAATTCAGGGAGAGGTTGCAAAACTGCAGTCTCCATTTGTTTCCCTTGATCAGAAAATGAGTGAAATTAATAAAGAACGAGGAAGTGGTGGCCAAACTGAAATCACGGTCGACACCTCAGGGCAGACGCCGGCAACCGAAATTGCTAAAGCGTCTGCTGCTGCTCCAGATACGCCGCGAAGTAAAATACCGACGCAACCAAATGAGAATGTAGCTCGTAACCAAGGGAAGGGAAAATCCGGTAGGGGCGACCCAAGCCCAAAGAATGTTCAGTCCGAAACGGTCCTACACGAATCACTGGAGGAAAAATCAGAAAGTTTACCAGGAAATCAGTCTGCTTGCGGTACAAGAGAAAACATCAGAAGTAGAAAAAAACGGGACAGTAACTAATAAACTGGTTGAAGTGTTATTCCACGTTCAGCCTTCCGAGAAAACTGTTACAGCTTAACTGAACCCTGAACCACAGTAAACTAAATTAGTTCATCAAAACAACAACATAGAGACAGCACAATGACGTAATCTTATTCTGTTACCACTATAAACATCAATAAAATCACGACCGGTTTGAAATTATCAGCCCTTAAGGAATTTTTGTACGAATCCGCGACTGATATTGCCCGGTTACAAGAAGTTCTAATTTCGGATTTGGTAATTCCCGGTTTTGTCAGTTACATAAATGTGTCTCCCGAAGCAAATGTTGGAACAGCTATTTTGGTGAGGGAAGGGATTACAGTAAGTGAGGTGGAACGACTGGAATCCGAAAGGGGAATAGGACTAAATATCTGTGATGTGACTATCATCAACTTGTACGCCGCTTCAGGAAGTTCTCATCGAGCTGACAGGACACGTTTCTTCAAAGATGACTTGATATACTTGTTAAGGAAATCGCCAAGACAGTTATTACTTGGAGGTGATTTTAATTGTGTTTTAAATCGAAAAGATCAGTTACCTAATTTTAATTTCTCAAGTGAACTAAAACAATTAGTTACTGGTTTAGAATTAAAGCATGTATGGGAAATCAAATAGCCCTCCACTGTTGAGTTCACTTATGTCACGGCAACATCACGTAACAGGATTGATAGACTATATATTTCTAAAAATCTTGTAACTTCAGTGACAAAAGTAGAAACCATTCCTACGCACTTTTCAGACCATTCAAGTGTCTTAGCTTGCATAAATCTAACAAGACAGCCGGTTCGCCGATTCAAGAATCAGTGGAATTTGAACCCTTCCTTGTTAGTAAATCATGATTTAGAAGATCTGATTGAAAAAACATGGGCAATATGCCTGCGAGCCCGTAATAGATATGCCACTGCTATTGACTGGTGGGTTAAAATGGCAAAGGCAAAGTTGAGGAAAGTTCTTATTCAATACAGTGCCCAGAGCGCAAGGCAAATGAAATGCACTATAGAGTATTATTATTCCGTTTTGAGAGATCTATATGATCAAGTCTCAGCAGGTTCCTCACTCCGGATAGTAGACATCAAAAAAGTCAAAGCCAAGTTACGTAATATCAAGAGAAGTCAAATGGAAGGGTTGAAAATAAAATCGAAGGCAAATTCGGTGTCAGAAGATGAAACTACTTCCCTATATCATTTAGTGAAGCATACGAAAAACGGGAGAAGGACTTTTATTGAAGAAATTCTAACAAAACACGGTACAATTCTCAGAACCCAGCAGGATATCATGGACGAGATTTATCGCTATTATTGCGTGCTATATTCTGTACATCAAAGTAGTGATGCTTCCTTGGAAGAATTCCTTGACATCCTAGCCCCACAGCTGACAAAAGATGACAACGAAAATTTTCTCGAGGTTGTCAGTGAAGAAGACGTGTATGAGACTCTGTGCGCCTCGCCACCAAAAAAATCCCCAGGACCGGATGGTCTGCCAGCAGAGTTTTACATCCGTTACTGGCCAATAATAGGTGCGAAAATCACGGACATTGTAAATGAGGTTATTCAGGGTAAAATGATTCCGTCTGAGTTTAAGGAGAGTAAAATTGTTCTGGTGCCAAAAAATAATGGAAACAAAGATTTAAATAATTTTCACCCAATTTCACTGCTGAATTCTGATTATAAATTAATAGCTAGAAAAATAAACAAGAGAATTTCATGCCTTACAGATAAAATTATTAGTCAACATCAGAACTGTGCGCAAGGCAAAACCATTTTTCAAAATCTAGCGGAATTCAGGGACATCATTGCAATAACTTCTGTAACAAACATAAAATGTGCTTTATTGTTTTTAGATTTTTATAAAGCGTTCGATGTAGTAAACCATGAATATTTTCTACAGACATTGAAGAAAATAGGTTTAAGCGATAGGGCCATACAGTTGATTAAGAACATAGCAGCTGGAATAAATGCTAAAATAGCGGTGAATTGTCAACAATCCAGGCCGATGCAAATACAAAGAAGTGTTCCCCAAGGAAGTCCTCTGTCCATGTCGCTCTTCGCAATTTCGCTGGAACCTTTCCTCCGACATGTCCATGCTACATTAAAAGGCTTAACATTATCAGGAAATAAAACAGTTATAAGAGCCTATGCTGACGATATAGGGGTCATCATAAGGAATAATGACGAGGTAACCACGCTAGCAACAGTGATTGATTCGTACTGTAGAGCATCTGGAGCCAATGCAAACGGAAAAAAGTAAGATGTTGAATCTCGGAGGTTTTGATAATATCAACGTCGAGTGGGCAAAATGAGTCTGACAACATAAAACACTTGGGATCACCCTGACAGCATGCCTTATGAAAATGACGGCTTTAAATTGGAAAGTTGCAGCAGATAAAGTGCAAGGAGCCATTGCAGAGAATTTAACTCGATATATGAACCAAGTTCAAAGATCACAGTATACCAACTCATGCATCCTTGCTAAGGCTTATTTTACTGCCCAGCTGTTTCCAATACCGAGAATGATAGCGAGGAGACTAATGTCCAAAATCACAATTTTTTTGTGGAGAGGTGAAGTGTTCAGAGTACCTGCTAAAGTAGCAACTTTAGATCCTAAAAATGGTGGACTAGGATTAACTGATGTAACGGATAAAGCCTCTGCTCTTTTTATCAAAAGGCAAGTTAATGTAATAAGCGACTTGCGAGAAAGCATAACCAGCCAACTTTTCGAGATCATTAAAGCTCCAAGCCTGCTTCCCCCGATTGACGTGCAGAATATCAACAGTCGCTTACAGCATGTGAGGATTTTCTATGTTGAGTTTAGTTATGTCAGTGTCGAACTCAGGCAGTCTCGACACTTGACATCGAGAGCCATAATGCAGGAACGAAAGAAAAGCGAAGGAAGAAACAAAATAGAACGACAGTTTCCAAACATTGAGTGGACTGAGATTTGGAAAAACATTAGTTCTAATGTGCTCACGTCTAATATAAAAACGTCATGGTACAAGACAGTTAACAACATATTTAGCACCAATGAAAGACTGCACGCAATCGGACTCTGTGAAACAAATTTATGTCAACAATGCCATCTAGTTGACACAGTAATATACTTGCAGTGGTCACATGAATAGTTGGAAGTGGATCCGGGAGCAAATAGCTCTGATTACAAGAACATCCCTTGAATATATATCGCTGTCATTGATACACAGGCCTGAAGCACGCTATTTCCCAGAAGCAAAAAATAACGCTGTATACTGGTTGCTGGGAAATTTTGTTAACTACGTCCTTAACGAATTAGGATCCGATAGCATCATAGAGTTCAAGGTACATATGCTGTGTGAGTTCCACAAAATTAGAAGCTATTCGAATCACAAGAAAAAGTTCGGTAATATGCTAAAAATTGTATTCGAAAGAATGGGCATTGGTTAATATAAAAAAGAAGACTGTGTTGACAGTGATGTATTATAGTTACCTTAAGGATACTATTTAAGATTTTACAGTATATTTATGATGTGTGCTTTTTCTACTTCAGAGAGTAGTTATTTGAAATTTATAAGCTAATGTACAGAACTAATGTGACATTCAGATTGTGTGTCTAATAGTGCCAAATACAAAACATTAAAGGTGCATTATTGGCTTATATAAGAAAATTTGGAAATAGAGAGTTTTTATAGAAATGTCCTTATCGATTGGTTAAAACCATAAGATTCTATCTGATAAATGTAATATTCAATGGCTGGCACATTGCCCTGTTTATTTTTGCAGTGAAAGACTGATTATATAGATCTGATCACTTCAGATACTTAGATTCAATTAATGTCCAGAAAGTGTAGTTGGAAGGCTAGTCAACTTTATTATATGTCCCCTTTCCGCCATTAACAAGTATTTCAGAAATTGTCTAATATGATTATTAAACTGCTTTATATTTAAAATTATCCCACCAACTTGGTGATATCAATCATAAAGACTAATTATGTTTCTGTAAAGATTGCAGCTCATAATTCAAAGTGCAGATTTTACTTCTTCAGGTTGAAGTTTTGAATGTTTTTAAAATTTTTTTCTTGATGTTTAATTTAATTCTTTCTGATAATTTAGTCAGTAACATAATCTTCTGTTGTCTTTCCTTAACGTCTGCGTAACTGAAATGATCAACCAATTTGTTTAAGTAACTTGGTGTGTGTAAAACTTAGCATGTGTTTGGAATGTGTAAGATTGTTTTTTTTAATAAAGGTTTTCATTTAAAAAAAAAACAAAAAAACAAAAAAAGTGGTACTAGGTGCTATAGTCGGGAACCGCGCAACCGCTACGGTCGCAGGTTCGAATCCTGCCTCGGGCATGGATGTGTGTGATGTCCTTGGGTTAGTTATGTTTAAGTAGGTCTAAGTTCTAGAGGACTGATGACCTCAGAAGTTAAGTCCCATAGTGCTCAGAGCCATTTCAATAATTTTTTTTTATATTTACTGGTAATGACGCTGTAACAGCATGCGTTCTCAGAGATGATATGTTCACAAAGGTACGTGTATCACATTGGAACAACCGAAATAAAATGTTCAAACGTACCTGCGTTCTGTATTCTAATTTACAAAACATACCTATTTCCAGCTGTTTGTCTAAAATTGTGAGCAATATGTTTGTGACTATTACAGCGCCATCTGTCACAAAGCGAAAAAACAGTCCAACTCAAACCTCCATATTTCTTTACGTACTACATGAATATGTAATAAAAAATGGGGGTTCCTATTTTTAAAAAAAGCAATTCATATCCGTTTGACCTATGGCAGCGCCATCTAGTGGGCCAACTATAGCGCCATCTGGTTTCCCCCTTCAAGCTCCACAAGTTTGGTTTTTTTGTAGTTTTTTCGTTTGACGGTTATTTCGTGAGATATTTGGCCCGGTCACGATCAATGGACCACCCTGTATAAGCTAAGCATACCTGACTCTGTTCGTTCATTATCATATATAACGTTGCTTTTATCACTCATCACCTTTTCCATTAGAAACAGTACTATCACCAGCTCGAAAAGAATTTATATGAACATAATTTTCATACAGTTTGAAATTTAAAGTCAGAGCTAATATATTCACCTATTTGTGCTTATTTTGCTCAGTCCGAAGATCGGTTTCATGCAGCTCACTGTGCAAGAATATTCCTACTACACACAACACACTCCAAAATTTTTTTTCTCATCGTATAGTCCCCTCTCCTACCCCCCCCCCCCCTACCCCCCAAAAATGTGTTTCAGATCTATACAACACTGTGCTCGACATATCCACTTTCAGAAACTTCTTCCTCAATAATACACCAGTATTTGATTTGTTTTGTCGGAATAGTTTTTTTTCCGCCTCCGCCAATTTCTTTATGATATCTTTCTTGGCTCTGACATTCAATGTAATCTGACCTAGTTAGAAGAGTTTCGTAACTTCTTCTGACGTTTTTTGTGAATTTTAACTTGTGCAAGTCGGAAGTCGCACTATATTTACTAATATCTTATTGCTGGTGACTATTTGTTATTGAATGTCAGTGCTTCAAGATGTTAATTAATCTATTAGTCCTATTGTGCACAAGAACAATAGGCTAAGGGATTCCTGAATGCCATTGTTTTGCCCGCTGCCGTAACTGAAGCTGTGATCACTGTCTTACTCGGAACGGGCCTCCGAGACCCTAGCTCTCCTGTTACAGATTGTACCGTATTGTCGTACCTTGATGTAACTCTCAATAGGTTTTGGTTGCTGAAAATATCTACTGTCTCAGAATCAATCCCTGCTTCAGTAATTTCGGTGACTGTATATTACATTATCTAATTGAAAGCAAAGAAGAGGTAAGTTAATTACGAAGTATTGCATCTGTTAAACAGGTACATCAATAAAGAGAATATTTACACTAAGAGAGACTCAAAGGGTGCTGTATCTCGACCACCAATGCTCTGTGGTCTAGCGACCTTTTTCACACCGCTGCTTCACTTGTAGGTATTTTATTTGTTGTTGGAAGTTATCGTCAGGGCGTCGATCATGCGGAAGTAAGAGCTGTAGGAGTTTATAGTGGCGGAGTTTTGGGGACTGCAATGTTGCCAACAGTACAGTGTCGTCCTAACCGCCGTCTGCTTCACGTCTGCTGTACAGCGAGCTACCTTAATTTAAGTATTAACTGTATTTTTCTTACTTGTCACTTCTTCTTCCGTGTGTTTTTGCTTTTAGCAAGCTTTAATTGTCGAGTGCTATTAATAGTGTTCCAGAGATTTCGTGTTCGTTTTAAATACAGTCAGAGAGAGTCCCTTTAGTCAACCATAGAGCCAGTAGTGCAAGTGTTTGTTTTCAATACAGTCCAGAGACAGGTAGTGCTATTTTCATTGTTTTCTACAAGAAGTGGCTAGCAACCACAGTTTAGTCAATAAACAGTCGCCTTTAGTGAATTAGCAGTCTAGTTAAAAGTTGATTAACTCTCTTCAGTAAATTGATTCCTTGGGATGGATAGAATGTGTGACTGCTGTGTACGGACGCAGGAGGAGCTGGCCACTGTTCGCGAACAGCTGAGCGTGTTGATGGCCGCGGTCAGCCGTCTTCAGGCTGCTGCCTCGGAGTGTAGCGACAGTGGGGAGTCTGGTGCGTCGCAAGGTACACCACAGGTATTACATGCTTCACCCACTGTCCCTGCTGTCGAGACATCTTCGCGGGTACCGGGCGCGGATGGGCCACCCTCTCCCCAAGGGGAGTGGCGGGTTCAGCGGCGTTCACGGCGCACGAGGCGGAGGGTCAATGTGGAGGCTGGCCGTGTGGCGTTGCCCTCTCTGCCTGTGAGTGGCCATGTGGCTGCTCCTTCAGCAAGGTCCGAGCAGGCACACGGGGGGAGGTGTTTATTAGTTATTGGGAGCTCCAACGTTAGGCGGGTGATGGATCCCTTAGGGAAATAGCGCAAAGGTCGGGGAAGAAGGCCAGTGTTCATTCTGTCTGCTTGCCGGGGGGTCTCATCCGAGATGTGGAGAAGGCCCTACCGGCGGCGATAGAGAGTACTGGGTGCACCCGACTGCAAATTGTTGCTAATGTCGGCACCAATGACTCCTGCAGTCTGGGTTCAGAGATCATCCTCAGTTCGTACAGGCGGTTGACGGAATTGGTGAAGGCGGAAAGCTTCGCTCGCGGGGTGGAATCAGAGCTAACAATTTGTAGTATCGTTCCCAGAACCGATCGCGGTCCTCTGGTTTGGAGCCGAGTGGAAGGCTTAAACTAGAGGCTCAGACGATTCTGCGGAGAACTGAGGTGCAAATTTCTCGACCTCCGCTATCGGGTGGAGAAATGTAGGGTCCTCCTGAATTGGTCAGGTGTGCAATACACGCCGGAAGCGGCTACAAGGGTAGCGGAGTACGTGTGGAGTGCACATGGGGGGTTTTTTAGGTTAGAGAATTCCCTCCCTAGGCCCGACAAGACGCCTCCTGAGACGCGGCAAGGTAGCAGTAGGCAAAGTGCAACAGGTACTAACAATATTAATGTGCTAATAGTAAACTTCAGGAGCGTCTATAGAAAGGTCCCAGAATTGCTCTCATTAATAAACGGTCACAACGCCCATATAGTACTAGGGACAGAAATTTGGCTGAAGCCAGACGTAAACAGTAATGAAATCCTAAGCTCAGATTGGAATGTACACCGCAGAGACAGGCTGGACAGTGAAGGGGGAGGCGTGTTTATATCGATAAGAAGTGCAATAGTATCGAAGGAAATTGACGGAGATCCGAAATGTGAAATGATTTGGGTGAAGGTCACGGTTAAAGCAGGCTCAGACGTGGTAATTGGATGTCTCTATAGGCCTCCTGGCTGAGCACCTGAAGGATAATTTGGAAAATATTTCGAGTAGATTTCCCCACCACGTTATAGGTCTGGATGGAGATTTTAATTTGCCGGATATAGACTGGGAGACTCAAACGTTCATAACGGGTGGCAGGGACAAAGAATCCAGTAAATTTTTTTTAAGTGCTTTATCTGAAAACTACCTTGAGCAGTTAAACAGAGAACTGACTCGTGGCGATAACATATTAGACCTTCTGGAGACAAACAGACCCGAACTATTTGAAACAGTTAACGTAGAGCAGGGAATCAACGATCATAAAGCGGTTACGACATCGATGATTTCATCCGTAAATAGAAATATTAAAAAGGGTAGGAAGGTTTTTCTGTTTAGCAAAAGTGACAAAAAGCTGATTTCAGAGTACCTGATTGCTCAAAACAAAAGTTTTGTCTCAAGTACAGATAGTGTTGAGGATCGGTGGACAAAGTTCAAAAGCATCGTACATTATGCGTTAGATGAGTATGTGCCAAGCAAGATCGTAAGAAATGGAAAAGAGCCACCGTGGTACAACAACCGAGTTAGAAAACTGCTGCGGAAGCAAAGGGAAGTTCACAGCAAACATAAACATAGCCAAAGCCCTGCAGACAAACAAAAAATGCGCGAAGCGAAATGTAGCGTGAGCAGGGCTATGCGTGAGGCGTTCATTGAATTCGAAAGTAAAGTTCTATGTACTGACTTGGCAGAAAATCCTAAGAAATTTTGGTCTTATGTCAAAGCGGTAGGTGGATCAAAACAAAATGTCCAGACACTCTGTGACCAAAATGGTACTGAAACAGAGGATGACAGACTAAAGGCCGAAATACTAAATGTCTTTTTCCAAAGTTGTTTTACAGAGGAAGACTGCACTTTAGTTCTTTCTCTAGGTTGTCGCACAGATGAAAAAAATGGTAGATATCGAAATAGACGACAGAGGGATAGAGAAACAATTAAAATCGCTCAAAAGAGGAAAGGCCGCTGGACCTGATAGGATACCAGTTCGATTTTACACAGAGTACGCGAAGGAACTTGCACCCCTCCTTGCAGCGGTGTACCGTAGGTCTCTAGAAGAGCGTAGCGTTCCAAAGGATTTGAAAAGGACACAGGTCATCTCCGTTTTCAAGAACGGACGTCGAACAGATGTGCAGAACTATAGACCTATATCTCTAACGTCGATCAGTTGTAGAATTTTGGAACACGTATTATGTTCGAGTATAATCACTTTTCTGGAGACTAGAAACCTACTCTGTAGGAATCAGTATGGGTTTCGAAAGCCACCTCGCGCTATTCGTCCACGAGACTCAGAGGGCCTTAGACACGGGTTCACAGGTAGATCCGGTGTTTCTTGACTTCCGCAAGGCGTTCGATACAGTTCCCCACAGTCGTTTAATGAACAAAGCAAGAGCATATGGAGTATCAGACCAATTGTGTGATTGGATTGAGGAGTTCCTAGATAACAGAACGCAGAATGTCATTCTCAATGGAGAGAAGTCTTCCGAAGTAAGAGTGATTTCAGGTATGCCCCAGAGGGGTGTCATAGGACCGTTGCTATTCACAATATACATCAATGACCTGGTGGATGACATCGGAAGTTCACTGAGATTTTTTGCAGATGATGCTGTGGTGTATCGACAGGTTGTAACAATGGAAAATTGTACTGAAATGCAGGAGGATCTGCAGCGAATGGCAATTGAATCTCAATGTAGACAAGTGTAATGTGCTGCTAATACATACATAGATAGATCCCTCATCATTTAGCTACAAAATATCAGGTCAGCAACTGGAAGCAGTTAATTCTATAAATTATCTGGGAGTACGCATTAGGAGTGATTTAAAATAGAATGATCATATAAAGTTGATCGTCGGTAAAGCAGATGCCAGACTGAGATTCATTGGAAGAATCCTGAGGAAATGCAATCCGAAAACAAGTGAAGTAGGCTACAGTACGCTTGTTCGCCCGCTGCTTGAATACTGCTCAGCAGTGTGGGATCCGTACCAGATAGGCTTGACAGAAGAGATAGAGAAGATCCAACGGAGAGCAGCGGGCTTCGTTACAGGATCATTTAGTAATTGCGAATGCGTTACGGAGATGATAGATAAACTCCAGTGGAAGACTTTGCAGGAGAGACGCTCAGTAGCTCGGTACGGGCTTTTGTTAAAGTTTCGAGAACATACCTTCACCGAAGAGTCAAGCAGTATATTGCTCCCTCCTACGTATATCTCGCGAAGAGACCATGAGGATAAAATCAGAGAGATTAGAGCCCACACAGAGGCATACCGACAATCCTTCTTTCCACGAACAATACGAGACGGGAATAGAAGGAAGAACCGATAGAGGTATTCAGGGTACCCTCCGCACACACCGTCAGGTGGCTTGCGGAGTATGGATGTAGATGTAGATGTAGATACATGTACGGTTCCGTGTCTTCATGGTGTACAGATCAGGACTAGAACTATTCGGGATAAATATGATTGTGGAATATCTTTTCTTTTATTTTCAGGAAGGGACGAAAAAATTACTCTTTCTCTCCTGATTTCATTATCTTCTTTTAACATATTACCTTGCGATACTGGAATATTTTCACGTGCCACAGATCATTTCCGTCAAGTACAACACTGAAATGTTTTGTGTATGAGGTACAACTGCCGTATGTTGTGTACACAAGACTCGAAGTCAGTGTTTCCTCTCTTTCTAAGCTGTAACAGACAAATTTAACAACATTTTTTCGACAGAAAACTTAATGGAATTAGTATCAAGCAACAAGACGTTAGAGGAACTGCAGTAGAAGCACGTCAAACATAACTTAAAAATGATTTCACCCACATGTGCGGTGCACTGTCTGAGGTGATAGTAAAACCGCGTACCTTGAAGATAGAACAAACTATGATAATCGTAAATGATTCTCTTTCTTCATTGTTAACAAATGACGCCAAATACATTACTTTCGTCAGTAGAAGAGTCAGGAGAAAATAATTCTTGTTTCGCTCCATATCTGACGCCGTATCGTTAGCTGTATGTAAAGAGAGAGAGGAAGAGGGGTGTTAGTCGTCATGATTGGCCAGGAGGGGAAAGCTGTAGGCACCCGTTGAGGTGAAGAATAAAACATAGTTTAAACTGGATGGAAACCCAGTTCTAAGTAAAGAAGGGAAAGCAGAAAGGTGGAAGGAGTAAATGGAGGGTCTATACAAGGGCGATGTACTTGCGGACAATATTATGGAAATGGAAGAGGATGTAGATGAAAATGAAATGGGAGATATGATATTGCGTGAAGAGCTTGACAGAGCACTGAAAGACCTGAGTCGAAACAAGGCCCTCGGAGTAGACAACATTCCATTGGAACTACTGACGGCCTTGGGAGAGCCAGTCCTAACAAAACTCTACCATCTGGTGAGCAAGATGTATGAGACAGGCGAAATACCCTCAGACTTCAAGAAGAATATAATAATTCCAGTCCCAAAGAAAGCAGGTGTTGACAGATGTGAAAATTACAGAACTATCAGTTTAATAAGTCACAGCTGTAAAATACTAACGCGAATTCTTTACAGACGAATGGAACAACTAGTAGAAGCCGACCTCGGGGAAGATCTGTTTGGATTCCGTAGAGATATTGGAACACGTGAGGCAATACTGACCCTACGACTTATCTTAGAAGCTAGATTAAGGAAAGGCAAACCTACGTTCTAACATTTGTAGACTTAGAGAAAGCTTTTGACAATGTTGACTGGAATACTCTCTTTCAAATTCTGAAGGTGGCAGGGGTAAAATACATGGAGCGAATGGCTATTTACGATTTGTACAGAAACCAGATGGCAGTTATAAGAGTCGAGGGACACGAAAGTGAAGCAGTGGTGGGGAAGGGAGTGAGACAGGGTTGTAGCCTGTCCCCGATGTTATTCAATCTGTATATTGAGCTAGCAGTAAAGGAACAAAAGAAAAATTCGGAGTCGGTATTAAAGTCCATGGAGAGGAAATAAAAACTTTGAGGTTCGCCGATGACATAGTAATTCTGTCAGAGACAGCAAAGGACTTGGAAGAGCAGTTCAGCGGAATGGATAGTATCTTGAAAGGAGAATATAAAATGAACGTCAACAAAAGCAAAACGAGGATAATGGAATGTAGTCGTATTAAGTCGGGTGAGGCTGAGGGAATTAGATTAGGAAATGAGACACTTAAAGTAGTAAAGGAATTTTGCTATTTGGAGAGCAAAATAACTGATGATGGTCCAAGTAGAGAGGATACAAAATTTAGACTGTCAATGGCAAGGAAAGCGGTTCTGAAGAAGAGAAATTTGTTAACATCGAGTATAGTTTTAAGTGTCAGGAAGTCGTTTCTGAAAGTATTTGTATGGAGTGTAGCCATGTATGGAAGTGAAACATGGACGATAAATAGCTTGGACAAGAAGAGAATAGCAGCTTTTGAAATGTTGTGCTACAGAAGAATGCTGAAGATTAGATGGGTAGATCACATAACTAATGAGGAGGTATTGAATATGATTGGGGAGAAGAGAAATTTGTGGCACAACTTGACCAGAAGAAGGGATCGGTTGGTAGGACATGTTCTGAGGAATCAAGGGATCACCAATTTAGTATTGGAGAGCAGAGTGGAGGGTAAAAATCGTAGAGGGAGACCAAGAGATGAATACACTAAGCAGATTCAGAAGGATGTAGGTTGCAGTAGTTACTGGGAGATGAAGAAGCTTGCACAGGATAGAGTAGCATTGAGAGCTGCATCAAACCAGTCTCAGGACTGAAGGCTACAACAACAGCAACAAACTGTATGAAGTTTTAATGCCGTAAAGAAAGGCAGGCCTGGAGAAGGCGTCGAGACTGAATGGGCAGCCGCCCAAGAGAGCAGATGAGGAGGGCGTCTAGTCGGTTTGGATGCTGCCAGCAGAAGAGTGCGAACGGTGTGTTCGCTCCCCACAGCTGGCCGCGGTTCCACCCTCACTTGACCACCACCAAGCCTCCCTATTGGTCTGTCATATCGTAAGACACGTAGTTGGGTAGCGTTACCTCGTCAACAACACGTGAGTTTAGCTGCTGATAGTTAAACAAGTGAGTTTCATGGTGGTTCTATCCGGTTCTGGGCAACGTGACTGAGATGCTGCAACTTACCGCCAGGCAGAAGGCACTGACGAACATTAAGTGAAAAAATAAAAGTAAAACTTTATACTCATAAATCCATTCAGTATCGCCCCCCACTGTACAGAGAGAGAGAGAGACAGAGAGAAATAGCAGTATTCTCGGAGTTTTGCAGTTTATATAGCTGGATTGAATTATAAGTCAGATGGAACCGGGTCAGGTGACCCACGATTAAAGGGAGAACCGAGAAACCTCTATGGGTGCTTGTATGTTGCCTGACAACGAAAGTGAAGCACCCAGAAAAGGAGGAGGAAACGAAATGAAACGCTACGGGTTCAGAGTATACCTGACGTTGTTTCAGTGATTACATTATCGAGTCAAAATTGTTGTGTTGGCAGAAGAGCCAACACCGTGTTACTAGTGGAGGCCGAAATGCACGCGTTTCAGCTCACGCAGGTTGGCGTGAGGAGGTCTGGAACATGACATGGAATTAGAATTCAGAAAGCCGACGTCATTAGTTTGATACTTAACGTTAATACATTAATGATGAACGTCGCTCTTGACGGAACATGATTCACAATATTATCTGTTCAGATTATAGTAACTGAATATGGCGCCTTGCTAGGTCGTAGAAAATGACGTAGATGAAGGCTATGCTAAACTGTCGTCTCTGCAATTGAGAACGTATCTAGACAGTGAACCATCGCTAGTAAAGTCGGCTGTACAACTGGGGCGAGTGCCAGGGAGTCTGTCTCGACTAGACCCGCCGTGTGGCGGCGCTCGGTCTGCAGTCACTGATAGTGGCGACACGCGGATCCGCCGTATACTAACGGACCGCGGCCGATTTAAAGCTACCACCTATCAAGTGTGGGGTCTGGCGGTGACACCACAAAAATAAGGAAGAACTAGGCAGTATGAGCCCACTTATCAGTGTGACGTTGCACCCCTCCGGCCTAAATGCATGTACTGATTCGGTAGGGGAGGGTGTCATAAAAGCGCCCTCCCGAGGCAAGCTGGCCCAGAACTGTTTTAACTGGTGCTTGACATCCTGGATACTGTCACTGGTCCCAGACAAATTCTACCGTGGACAGATCTGGAGTTCTTCCTGGCAACAAACAGTTCGTAGAGATGCCTCCTGTAATTGAGCATTCTCCTTTTGAAAAACGTCACTGCGGTGGTGTTGCTTGAGAGGCAAGGTGTCCGTGACATACAGTAGTGCCGTCGACATTCCTTCGATTACTATATGCCGTGATCTGAAGCTATACTCTATGGCTCCCGACGTCATGGTGTCAGTAATAACAGAGCAGTGCCTCGCCAAAACATTTAAAGAATAGGATTTCTTTCATGATCGCCGCTATACTCACCAAAGGTGGTCATCCGGGGTAGTGCAGACCAGCGATTCACTGCTGAACACAATATGGCATCTTTCATCACCTGTCACGGCACCACTCTAAACACAGCCGAACGCGTTGTGGTGTTACTGGCAGACTACATACGGAAAAGTAGTTCCTTAGTCCAGATGCTGCTCGTCTCCGATCAATGGTGCGGGGTGACAGTGTTGCAGAGTGTCCATTCTCTGACGCAGATGTCAAGGGGTTCGAATGTCCTTGGTGCATAGTGCGACAATCCTCCTTTGTGGTGATCGAAGGTCGTCAGCTGGAATCCTGCTGACGAGTATGCCTGCCCTCACGTTCCCATAAAGTCCAACATTGGGCTACTGTCACATCTTTGTCTCCCACCAATCTGGGTATAGCATGAGTCGATTAGCTAATGAAATGGCGACTAAAAATGAAGCGCCTCTGTCAGGCACTGATAACGCTATCTCGCAGACGTACGCGGCATCTCCCTGTCCTCCACAGTGATCACTCAAGGTTTGAATCGTTAACGGCCCTTGTATGTCTATCAGACCTAATGTCAGCACTAAACACTAAACACGAAACGTTCTACCTGTCGCAGAGAAATGCACCTTTAATCATTTACATACCTGCCTACGGTGTTTACGTGTACTAATTTACATTGACGTCCAGCCAGGTCTCACTTTTTTTGTGAGGCCGTGCATTTTCGGTAGACTTGGTTGTCGCTAGTGTGAATTTAGTTGATTATTGAATTAAGTTGGAGGGCAATTGATAGTGTCGCAGGTCGCACTTGCTCTATAGTTGTGTACCGCATTGATTCTTGTATGGCTTCCACAAAATAATTTAGGTCCGGAGTAAAAACGCAGTCTCATCTTGAGCGCTGGTCGAGTCCATTGCTATATTCCAAAGAGGCGATGGCTCACTGCACAATTAAAGCGCCGCGTGGGATTAGCCGAGCGGTCTAAAGCGCTGCAGTCACGGACTGTGCGGCTGGTCCCGGCGGAGGTTCGAGTCCTTCCTCGGGAATGCGTATGTGTGTTTGTCCTTAGGATAATTTAGTTTAAGTAGTGTGTAAGCTTAGGGACTGATGGATTAGCAGTTAAGTCCCATACGATTTCACACACAGTTTTGAACAATTAAAGCATTCTCATTACTACAAAGAATGGCATAGCAGTCTCACAAGGGAACTGTGGCTACTTACTGTCACCGATTTCGTCCAAATGTATGAGGTATGCAGGGCATTGGGCGTGTCATGGCTATGCACCGACACCACATTGTCAAAATAGCATGGCAGGTGGCCTACCATTTGACGCCTTCAGCAGGCCAGTGCCTGCAAGCGAGCGTTCAGAAAAGTGCAATGGCCGGCTCCAGATAACCCCTTCGTTGCAGAGGTCATAGGGCAAGGACACACGTGCACCACCAGCTTAATTGGCAGAGAATGGATTACTAAATTGTGCTTCCACAAATACACGGTGTAGCCAATAGGAATTTTGTGTGCATCCGCCACCAGCACCTTTAGGGCTGCGCTGGCGGCTCCGCAGGCAGCCTGACGCAGTCAGCTTCCTAGTGGCCGCCGGCCACGCAGCAGACCACCACCAGAAACGCGCCGCCAGCTCTTCATCAGCTAACTCTTCCAGGGCACCGTTCTGCTGGAAGTGTGGTGTCTCACTGGTGTTTGGTTGTGGCGGAACTGATCGGCGGATTTTTCTGAGGCCGTCATAGCCTCGAATTCAAAGTTTACCAAGGTGTCTTAAGTGCAGACTTTAGTTTTTGCCAGTGTAATTCAGACGCCGAGGAAAGCAATATGTCGTTGAGCAGTCGTTTTCATTGGATGTCTTTACTAATAGACTGCCCACTGGACAGTGATTCATATTCAGTGATTCAAGAATTAATTATCTGTAATTATTGAAAGAAACTGTTTTATTTCGTTTATAGATTTCCAGAACAGGAACTTTTTCGGCTCCATTTTCAATTGGTTTGTTTTGGGTGGAATGATAAACCTTTTCTTACTGATTTGCGCCTCAAATATTCGAAACTGAAACTTATGAATAAAGTGTAGTTTTTCTTGGCTATTCGTGTGTTCTTGTTGACATGTCCGCACTGCGAGACACCTCAGCTTGCCCAGATGTGAAAGGAAGGAGTGGGAACTCCGGATGGAGAAGCATTTAGAAAAAAAAAATTTTGGTGGAGGTCGGAAGAGACATCTTAGAGAAGTTTCCAGGTAGCGGTAGGCACAAAAGAAAGAGTACAGGACAGTAATCCGAGAGTTGAGGGATCGCAAATCTACATGACAACATTTTTTTTAATTTTCTGTTTTTATATTAATTACACTGCAAATAAACGAAATAATATTTAGTGTATTGATTTATCAACATTATCATTAAGGGCAAAAAATGGAAAAAATGGATTTTTATTGTTTTGTTTCATTAAAATCTACGGATTCTCCTGAACATTCTGATGTGTTATTTATTTGTTCCACCCCCCATGAACCATGGACCTTGCCGTTGGTGGGGAGGCTTGCGTGCCTCAGCGATACAGATATCTGTACCGTAGGTGCAACCACAACGGAGGGGTATCTGTTGAGAAGCCAGACAAACATGTGGTTCCTGAAACATGTGGTTCCTGAAGAGGGGCAGCAGCCTTTTCAGTAGTTGCAGCGGCAACAGTCTGGATGATTGACTGATCTGGCCTTGGAACAATAACCAAAACGGCCTTCCTGTGCTGGTACTGCGAACGGCTGAAAGCAAGGGGAAACTACGGCCGTAATTTTTCCCGAGGGCATGCAGCTTTACTATATGATTAAATGATGATGGCGTCCTCTTGAGTAAAATATTACGGAGGTAAAATAGTCCCCCATTCGGATCTCCGGGCGGGGACTACTCAAGAGGATGTCGTTATCAGGAGAAAGAAAACTGGCGTTCTACGTATCGGAGCGTGGAATGTCAGATCCCTTAATCGGGCAGGTAGGTTAGAAAATTTAAAAAGGGAAATGGATAGGTTAAAGTTAGATATAGTGGGAATTAGTGAAGTTCGGTGGCAGGAGGAAAAGACTTCTGGTCAGGTGACTACAGGGTTATAAAAACAAAATCAAATAGGGGTAATGCAGGAGTAGGTTTAACAATGAATGGGAAAATAGGAATGCGGGTAAGCTACTACAAACAGCATAGTGAACGCATTAGTGTGGCCAAGATAGATACGAAGCCCACACCTATTACAGTAGAACAAGTTTATATGCCAACTAGCTCTGCAGATGACGAAGAAATTGAAGAAATGTATGATCAAATAAAAGAAATTATTCAGATAGTGAAGGGAGATGAAAATTTAATAGTCATGGGTGATTGAAATTTGGTAGTAGGAAAAGGGAGAGAAGGAAACGTAGTAGGTGAATATGGACTGGGGCAAAGACATGGAAGAGGAAGCCGCCTGGTAGAATTTTGCACAGAGCATAACTTAATCATAGGTAACACTTGGTTCAAGAATCATAACACAAGGCTGTATACATGGAAGAAGCCTGGAGATAATGACAGGTTTCATATAGATTATATAATGGTAAGACAGAGATTTAGGAACCAGGTTTTAAATTGCAAGACATTTCCAGGGGCAGATGTGGACTCTGACCACAATCTATTGGTTATGATCTGTAGATTAAAACTGAAGAAACTGCAAAAAGGTGGAAATTTAAGGAGATGGGACATGGATAAACTAAAGGAACCAGAGGTTGTACAGAGTTTCATGGAGAGCATAAGGGACCAATTGACAGGAATGGGGGTAAGAAATACAGTAGATGAAGAATAGGTAGCTTTGAGGGATGAAGTACTGAAGGCAGCAGACGATCAAGTAGGTAAAAAGACAAGGGCTAGTAGAAATCCTTAGGTAACAGAAGAAATATTGAATTTCATTGATGAAAGGAGAAAATATAAAAATGCAGTAAATGAACCAGGCAAAAAGGAATACAGACATCTCAAAAATGAGATCGACAGGGAGTGCAAAATGGCTAAGCAGGGATGGCTACAGGACAAATGTAAGGATGTAGAGGCTTATCTCACTAGGGGTAAGATAGATACTGCCTACAGGAAAATTAAAGAGGCCTTTGGGGATAAAAGAACCACTTGTATGAACATCAAGAGCTCAGATGGAAACCCAGTTCTAAGCAAAGAAGGGAAGGCAGAATGGTGGAAGGAGTATATAGAGGGTCTATACAAGGGCGATGTACTTGAGGACAATATTATGGAAATGGAAGAGGATGTAGATGAAGATTAAATGGGAGATACGATACTGCGTGAAGAGTTTGACAGAGCACTGAAAGACCTGAGTCGAAACAAGGCCCCCGGAGTAGACAACATTCCATTGGAATTACTGACGGCCTTGGGAGAGCCAGTCATGACAAAACTCTACCACCTGGTGAGCAAGATGTATGAAACAGGCAAAATACCCTCAGACTTCAAGAAGAATATAATAATTCCAGTCCCAAAGAAAGCAGGTTTTGACAGATGTGAAAATTACCGAACTATCAGTTTAATAAGTCACAGCTGCAAAATACTAACGCGAATTCTTTACAGACGAATGGAAAAACTAGTAGAAGCCGACCTCGGGGAATATCAGTTTGGATTCCATAGAAATACTGGAACACGTGAGGCAATACTGCCCCTACGACTTATTTTAGAAGCTAGATTAAAGAAAGGCAAACCTACGTTTCTAACATTTGTAGACTTAGAGAAAGCTTTTGACAATGTTAACTGGAATACTCTCTGTCAAATTCTGAAGGTGGCAGGGGTAAAATACAGGGAGCGAAAGGCTATTTACAATTTGTACAGAAACCAGATGGCAGTTATAAGAGTCGAGGGACATGAAATGGGAGCAGTGGTTGGGAAGGGAGTGAGACAGGGTTGTAGTCTCTCCCCGATGTTATTCAATCTGTATATTGAGCAAGCAGTAAAGGAAACAAAAGAAAAATTTGGAGTAGATATTAAAAACAATGGAGAAGAAATAAAACTTTGAGGTTCGCCGATGACATTGTAATTCTGTCAGAGACAGCAAAAGACTTGGAAGAGCAGTTCAACGTAATGGATAGTGTCTTGAAAGGAGGATACAAAATGAACATCAACAAAAGCAAAACGAGGATAATGGAATGTAGTCGAATTAAGTCGGGTGATGCTGAAGGAATTAGATTAGGAAATGAGACACTTAAAGTAGTAAAGGAGTTTTGCTATTTGGGGTGCAAAATAACTGATGATGGTCGAAGTAGAGAGGATATAAAATGTAGACTGTCAATGGCAAGGAAAGCGTTTCTGAAGAAGAGAAATTTGTTAACATCGAGTATAGTTTTAAGTGTCAGGAAGTCGTTTCTGAAAGTATTTGTATGGAGTGTAGCCATGTATGGAAGTGAAACATGGACGATAAATAGTTTGGACAAGAAGAGAATAGAAGCTTTCGAAGTGTGGTGCTACAGAAGAATGCTGAAGATTAGATGGGTAGATTACGTAACTAATGAGGAAGTATTGAATAGGATTGGGGAGAAGAGAAGTTTGTGGCATAACTTGACCAGAAGAGGGGATCGGTTGGTAGGACATGTTCTGAGGCATCAAGGGATCACCAATTTAGTATTGGAGGGCAGCGTAGAGGGTAAAAATCGTAGAGGGAGACTACACTACACTACACTAAGCATATTCAGAAGGACGTGGGTTGCAGTGCGTACTGGGAGATGAAGAAGCTTGCACAGGATAGAGTAGCATAGAGAGCTGCATCAAACCAGTCTCAGGACTGAAGACCACAACAACAACAACATTTATTTGTTGTTAATATTATCTTGTTGGTATTATCGTCCTTTACTGTTCATCTGCATTGTTTGTTTTCCTCCTCGCGACTTACTTTGTCTCGTTTGAACGGTCATGTTTCCGAAACTATTTACTGTTGAAGGCTGTGGTTTTGTTATTTTGTAGTCTCTACACAGTATATTGTTTCAGTAGCTCCTTGTTTGAATGTGGCAAAGTGTTTCGTGAATAACTTTCTGTTTGGTAGGTTTTAGTTAGTGCAGCAACCAGACACTGACAGCATTTTTCAGAAGAAAAATGACAAAATCACGCGAAACATTCAAGAAGCGAAGAAACAAAGGTAACAGGTTTTACCGAAAATGTGTAGGTGATGAAGCTTGTTTGAATATATCACAAGGAACTACAAGCGACAGCAGTGACAAGAAAAGTGCAGTGCATACACCCTCTTCCCACACTGCTTGAAAAAGGAAAGTTGACTTTAGAGTTTATGAAGAGCTCAGAGTAGAAAAAGACATGGTGGCGCAGTAACATAGTCTTAAGGTGAATCATATAGGAAAGGAATTGTTGGTCATTTACGTATTTCCTGTCAGAACAGAAAATTGTCTAAATGGTTTTGCACATCAAGCAAGTGCAAAAACAACTTGTATACTAATTACGTAAGATTAGTATATGGATTGAGATGCATTGGGAAGGGCCGGGCAGCTGGGAAAATGTTGTGCAGCATCAGGAATTTTCCATGTGCATCCTATAGAGTATGAACACTACACAAATGTCATTGGTGATTGTGTAAAAGAAGTGGCTACAGATTCCATGATATCTGCAACAAAAGAATCAGTGGAAGCAAATGATGGTTGCACTGATATGAGTATTGCCTTTGATGCGTCCTGCCAGAGATGAGGACACAATTTATAGAATGCAGTTGCAACGGCAACAAGTGTTGACACAGGAAAAGTCCTGGATCTTGAGATTTTGACAAAATATTGTCAAGGATGCACATGCGCTGGCGTGGATAGAGAGAAAGTAGAAGCCCATAAGCCAAACTGAGGAGAAAAGTATGAGGGAACAAGTGGAGGGATGGAAGTGGCTGCTGCAGTAAATATTATTCAGCGATCTGAGGAAGAAAGAGGAGTTAGGTACATTCAGTTCTTCGGAGATGGAGACAGCAAGTCTTTCAAAGCAGTAGTGGAAAGCACTGCCCATAACTGAACTAGAGTGTGTAGGCCATGTGAAAATGGTTCAAATGGCTCTGAGCACTATGGGACTTAACTTCTGAGGTCATCAGTTCCCTAGAACTTAGAACTACTTAAACCGAACTAACCTAAGGACATCACACACATTCATACCCGAGGTAGGATTCGAGCCTGCTACCGTAGCGGTCGAGCGGTTCCGGACTGTAGTGTCTAGAACCGCTCGGCCACTCGGGCCGGCATGTGAAAAAGAGAATTGGTGCACGTCTCAGACAGTTGAAAATAAAACTTGGCAGCGCAAAGCTGTAAGATGGTAAAACAATAAAATTCCTGGCACACTGACTGACACAGTGATCGATCAGTTTCAAGATTATGATAGCAAAGCTATCAGGTACAACACCAATGATTTGCGCAAGATGGTGAGAGCGCTATCGGCTATCCACTATCATAAAATTTCAACTGATAACAACCCCGAACAATGTTTGTGTCATCCTCCTCCTAAGACATGGTGCAAGCATAGAAAATCTGAAGCTGAAAGATCTCTGGCAGATTTTAAGCATAAAAACAGTGTGCCTCAAGCAGTAATGGAGGCTCTGAAGCCTATATTTAGAGATCTGGCCCATCCAGATCTGTTGAAAAGGTGTTTGCATGGGAAAACACAAAACGTCAACAAATCTTTTAATAATCTTCTCTGGACTCGCATATCAAAAAGTGTATTGGGATGAAGACCCTACAGTTAGGAAGGTATGACACTTTATTCACAGTTAATAATGGATGTAGTGGCACACTGAAAGTACTTGAGAAGCTGGGAGTGATTTTGGGGAAGTATACAGTGGAAGGTCTTCGCAAAGTGGACATCGGAAGAGTGAAAAAAGCTGAGGTTTTAGAAAAACATGTGACCAAAGAGGCAAGGAAAAAGATAAGGCAGCTGTTACTTGATATAACTGGAGGTGAAGATGACCTAGAATATGGAGCAGGGTATTTTTAATAACATCATGTAACAATAAAGGTAAGAAATTTCATATGAAAACTTTAAATGTCCTTTCCTCAGTTTATACATTTTTCACTAAAAATGCCCAGTTTTCTCAGAAACTATTCTTCCTATTGCACTGAAACTTTTACAGGGTCCCACACAGCTACCGAGTAAGCCATGGATCTACAACCAAGAATATACGTTCAGCTCAGCTATTTTTATGTAAATTTATGTTAACAAAATTTTTGCAAAAATACAGACATTGAGTAAAAAATTTGTAAAACCTTCTGTTTTGATGCAAAACCTTCCATTGTAGATCAGTAGAATAAAGAATCAGTAGTTAATATATGGCAGAAAGGATAGCCGAGTGGGCCAACGTGCTGCTTCCTGGACACGGGTAGACGCGCCAGCCTCGGATCGAATCCGCCCGGCGGATTAACGACGACAGCCGATGTGCCACCCAGCCTGGAAGCTGCTTTTAGGCAGTTTTCCACACCCTACCAGGTGAATACCGAGCTGATCTCCACGTCCCGCCTCAGTTACACGACTCACAGACATTTGACACATATTCACACTATTTTACGATTTACGCTAGATGCAGACAGCTGGGGTACGCTAATTCCATCCTGGGGGGTTACGTGGTGGCAGCAGAAAGGGCATCCGGCCACCCATTACAATTAACGTGCCAAACCCGATTAACCATGGCCGACCCTGCGTAACCACGGGACGAGGCACAAGTGATAGAAAAAAGTTAATATATGGCAGAAATTTCAAATCCGTATATACAACAGTCTCTGGGTCATTAACATTGATGAATTAACATGGGCGAAATAGGGGCCCGGGTCTCTCCTTATTAGGCAAGAAAATAAAAACTAAGAAAAATTTAGAATAATAATAAATTTCTAGGAAGGGATGGCAAGTGTACACGAGAACTTTGTATATAATACTAGAAGCTTTTATTACTTTTCAGTTAATGGTTTACACATACTGGGGTGATACTCATCGTAAAAACAGGGAACTTATTGTTACGTGCAGCTACTGAGGGCAGCTCCAAGTTCAAAATGAAACTAACAAAAGTCCCGTACACTTGCTTTAAATACAATCACTTCTTGAAAGTTCGTTTTCTGAGTCCTCGTAGACGCTGTTAGTACAGAGCTTCCATGAAAATTATTTGCTGTTTCAAATTTTCTTTTGCCATTCCTTTTCATCTATCTCATGAAGATATTAATAAATACAGTATATTGAGCATCATTTTGATTTCTTTGCAGTGTAAGTAGCGTAAAAATTGAAAGTAGAAAAAAATGTTTTCGCGTAGAGACTCGACATCATGATTCCCATATTACGGTTCTGCGCCAACCCCTGCCAGGAAACTTCTCTAATATAAGGCTCATGTCTCCTCCGAACTGCGCCAAAAATACTTTTTTTTATAAACGCTTGCCCATCTGGTACTCCCACTTCTGTCGCTTTCATTTCTGGTCAGGCTCTGCATATACCAGATATGGGTGAACCATAGATGTCATGAAGGTCCTTCTCTGACAAGCACATCTGTTTACACGTAATATCACAAAATTGTTGTTGGAAGACGCAAACAAGGAGGCAATAATTTCATTAACGAGTGTGCTTCAGTGTTGGAGGAACCGCTTGGTACCTATTCTAATCGCACAGTAAAATGTAAACGGGAAGGGCAGCAAAATCTACTTACACGTACGCTTTAAATCTTCACTGCTCCAGGAAGGCGTTGAATAAATAGAAAACATTATAGTTAGATAATACTGAAAGAGTAACTTTTCTGAGATGTGGCACCATAGACCATCATTCATGCTTGTCGTGCTGCATGGTGGGCGACAGGCACCGATGTCTAGGGCGTCTCCAGACACGTCTTCGGCCGGGAATTTCATTGACTGGAGTAACATTATTTACAGTGATGAGTCCCTCTTCGAAATGAACCATTGTGACAAGTGAAGACATGTCTGGACACGCCCTGGACAACGGTGGGATGCCAGCCTGACTGTTGCCCACCATACTGCCTGACAACCAAGTGTTATGGTCTGGGGTGCCATTTCTTGTCGTAGTAGGAGACTTTTGGTTGTCATCCGTAGCACCCCTACAGCACAGTGGTACGTCGAAATCATTTTATGCCCCGTTTTGTTCCCCTTCATGGCAAGCCATCCTGGGCTTACATTTCAGCAAGGTAATGCCGACCCGCGCATGGTGAGAATTTCTACAGCTTTGCCAGATCCTACCTTGACCAGAAAGGTCCCCGGATCTCTCTCCAACTGTGAACATTTGGAGCATTATGGACAGGGCCCTCCAAGCGTTTCTGTATTTTGACGATCTAACACGCCCGTTGAACAGAATTTGGCATGGTGTACCTCAAGAGGACATCCTACAACGCTGTCAACCAATGTCAAGCCTACTAAGTGCTTGCATAAGAGCTATAGGTGGACGAACATGTTGTAGTGACTACTTCGGCCAATGAACGTAATAGCAAAACCAAATGTAGTGGGAAGAGGTAGAAGGCGCCATATTAAGGCTCATAGGAGCTTTCCAATGTGATTTACTGTTTCCAACTACAGTGCCGCATTCCCCTCGGTCTGCGTCACCAGGTCCCGCAATGCTGAGGACACCACTTTGCTGTCTGCGAAACGGCTTGGCGTGGAATGCCTGCCTCAGCGATCCGTGCACGCACTGCTGTGTGTCAGTCTTGCATGGCAGCGGAGTTGCAGCATCGTGAGGATGCACCAGCAGGCGACTCAGTGGCCTTCGCTTCTGCCGCCTCAGCACCTCTCGCTGAAAGGCGTTCTGTAGTGCGCTCCCTTGCAGCGTGGCTAAGAACGTGGCGACAACGAGCGCCTGCGATCCGGCGTCAGAATCTGTGGTCCTCGCCCTGGATGTCTCCAGTGCATGTTACGCTCTGAGCACTATGGGACTCAACATCTGAGGTCATCAGTCCCCTAGAACTTAGAACTACTTAAACCTAACCGCTCGACCACACTGGCCCACAGTAGCAAGCTATGGAGTGGGCCATTGGTGGCTGGCTACAGACCCTGCATCAGCCTCAGAGGGTCGAACCAGTGACACGCCAGAGACTGGAAAACTGGCGCCCCATCTGATGCTGTATGTAGCCAGTGGTGTGACATGCCTCTCTGTCCAGGAGAGCTGCCACACTTGAATGCCTGGTTAGAAAACCGGCACCTATTTATACGTGGCTGTCCATCTCTGTTTTGCTAACACGCCACTCCGAGTCACGTACCCATAACACCTAGGTAGGCCAGAGGTCCCTTCTGCCTGTAACATGTGCCATGCAAACCGCTGCATTTACTCTTTTCAGCAGGTCTACGGCCCTGTGGACTCCATTCTACTACAACTGCTGGTAGCATAACTTTCTGTCAACAGGACCGCGACTGGCTGCAACTCCTGTGCTTCCAAATATTGCACCAAAACTGACTTTTCCTATCCCAAACGGTAGTGCCTACTACATTATTGAATTGCTTAATTTGTGAAGATATTTCTTTTAAATCATAAAATTTTTCTGTAACTGTAATCATTTGTTTGTTTGTACATGTACATCACATCTACCGATACCCATCCCGTCCTCCTTTGCTTGCCACATTATTACTCTTAGAGTGCACAATAATATAGAAAGTGAAGAGGAAGGGAATGAAGATGGGATGGGAGGTATGACACTGCGAGATGAAATTGACAGAACACTGAAAGACCTAGGTCAAAACAAAGCCCCTGGATCAAACGACATGCTCTCGCAACTACGGATATTCTGGTAACAAGCAACCATGACAAAGCTATTCCACCACGTGTACAAGATGTATCGGACAGCGGAAATACCCTCGGACTTGAAGAAGAATGCTTTAATTACAGTTCGTAAGAAAACAGGTTCTGACAAGCGTGTTACTGATCTGTCATCTTAATAAGTTTTGGTAGCGAAACGCTGACACGAATTATTTACTGAAGAATGGAAAAACTGGTAGAAAACGATCTCAGGGAAGATCATTCCAGAGAATTGTAGGGACACGCGAAGCAATACAGACCCTACGACTTGTATTAGAAGCTATGTCAAATAAAGGCAAATCTACATCTATAGCATTTGTGGACTTATAGAAAGCTTTTTATTATGTTGACTTGCATACACTTCTTGAAATTCTGAAGGAAGCAGGGGTAAAACACAGGCAGCAAAAAGTTATATACAACTTGTACAGAAACCAGACTGCAACTATAAGAGCCGAAGGACGTGACGAAGAGGCAGGAAGGAACTTAGGTTTCTAGTCCAATGCCGATGTTATTCATTCTGTACACTGAGAAAGCGGTATACGAAACGAAGGAGATATTTGGAAACGGAATTAAAATTGAGGGAGAAGAAATAAAAACTGTGTGGCTTTATGAAGGTATTATAATTCCGTCGAAGACAAAAAAAATGGTTCACATGATTCTGAACACTATGGGAATGAGTCCCCTAGGCTTGGAACTACTTAAACCTAACGAATCTAAGGATATCACACACATCCATGCCCAATACAGGATTCGAACCTGCGACCGCAGCTACCGCGTGGAACAGGACTGGAACGCCTAGAGCCGCTTGATCACAGAGGCCGGCCGTCAAAGACATCAAAGAACTTGGAAGTGCAGTTGAATGGAGTAGATGGTGTCTTTAAAAGAAGTCATAAGATGACCACCAACGAAAGTAAAACTGTGGTAATAGAATGTAGTACAATTAAATAAAATGATTCTGAAGGAATTAGATTAGGAAATGAGACACTCTAAGTAGATGAGTTTTGCTATTTGGGCAGTAAAATACGAGAGTGTGCTGAAAAGAAATGCCACCGAATTTTTTGTGTGAAACCTCTTAAAGCATTTTAAACAAAACAAACTTTATTCAACATTCTTCATTCTTATTCTTCATGTATACACATAACTTCTCAACATAGTCACCTCGGTGACGAACACATTTCTCCCAACGAGAGACAAGGCTGATGATACCGTCACTGTAGGAAGTTTTACTTTGCTGACGGAGCCACTATCTCAACCCTGTTTGCAACACTTCATCACTATCGAAGTTCTCGAAGGTGTTATTTAATTTTTGGAAATAGATGAAAATCGGATAGGGCCAGGTCGGGACAAGGACGAACTCTTCGAATTCGAAGATCGCTTACGGGAAGCTGTTTCTCATGCACCAACGTACACTGACGAAAAAACATCGCAACACCAAAAAATAATTACTGTAGAGTAGTAAAATTTTGCGAATACATTTGTCTAATAACATCTTTAAGTGACTGATATTGTAAAATCATAGGTTAATGTATGCGCGTTATAAGCCATTGCAAATGTGGAATGGTTGTACATTAACAACCAGTGTAACCACCATATCGTTGAGTGGAAGCATGCAAACGTGCATGTATTGAGTTGTACAGGTGCCGGATGTCAGTTTCTGGGATAAAGTTTAGTGCGTGTTGCACTTAGTCAGTCAATACAGAGACGGTTAATGCTGGTTGTGGATGACGCTGGAGTTGTCCAATGGTGACCCACATGCGTTCAATTGGAGACAAATGTGGTGATCTCGCAGGCCAAGGCAACATGTCGACACTCTGTACAGCATGTCGGGTTACAACAAAAGTATGTGGTTCAGCGTTGTGCTGTTGGAAAATACCCTCTGGAACGCTGTTAGAAAATGGCAACATAACAGGTCGGATCACCCGATTAACGTACAGATTTGCAGTCAGGATGCGTGGGATAACCACTAGAGGGCTCCCGCTGTCATACGAAATCGCACCCCAGACCATAACGCAGGGTGCAGGTCCAATGTGTCTAGCACGTAGACAGGTTGGTTGCAGGCCCTCAACTGGTCCTCTTCTATCCGACACACGGCCAGCACTGGCAGAGAGGCAAAAACACAACAGACCTCCACCCTGTCCACCAACGAGCTCTCAATTGACAACACTGAAGTTACAAATGGCGGTAGTTTGTTATCAGTGGAATGCACGCTTCAGGATATCTAGCTCGGAGGTGTTCTCGAAGTAACCGATTTGCAACAGCTCGTGTCAGTGTGGTACCAGCTGCTGTTCAAACTGCGGCTGCAGCCGCAGTACGATGCGCCAGAGCCGTACGCCGAACACGATGGTCTTCCCTCTCGATAGCGCCAAGTGGCAGTCCGGAGCCCGTACATTCTCGTGACCGCCGTTTCCAGTAGTCACGTGCAGTGGCTAAATTCCTGCCAGTAGAAGGAACATCCAGCTTCTCGTAGCCCTATTACACAACCTCGTTCAAATACAGTAAAGATAATGGGGGCAATGCCACCTTAAAGGCATTCTTAACTAACATCGATTCACGACGTCCATCTCAAAGGTGACTAACGCTTACGACCGTTGCAGCGTGTATTTATGGCAAACCTGATTTGCATCCTCATAGTGGCGCTAATTCGACACTCTTACGCGACTTTTAATATACATCATTCAGCTGTAGAGACACGCCTACCGACTTTCGTTTACCTTTATCGCGGAACTGCTTCTTGATGCTAAGTTTTTTTTTCCGTCAGTGTATTTACATTAGACACCGCTATGCTACACCCTACAATTCGGAGCCCTCTGCCGGCCGAAGTGGCCGAGCGGTTCTAGGCGCTTCAGTCTGGAACCACGCGGCTTCTACGGTCTCAGGTTCGATCCTGCCTGGGGCATGGTTGTGTGTGATGTCCTTGTTAGTTAGGTTTAAGTAGTTCTAAATTCTAGGGGACTGATGACCTCAGAGCCATTTGAACCATTCGGAGCCCTCTAGTGCCAGAGGTCTGGAAATATTTAGACATGAAAAATAAAATTTAGTATGAGTTCATCACATAAACACTTAGGGGGCGTTACTTTTCAGCACACCTGCGTAACTAGTGATGACCGAAGTATATAAAATGCATAATGGGCATAGCCAGAGGAGGAATTTTAGGGGTCAAACCCCGTCCTAAAATGTTGACAAAACTGAAAAAAGGGAGAAGTGATAAAATTACCCCGTTTTCAAACCGCAGGTGTTGTCAGCATGGCGTAGCGTGGAATATGGCAACGATGAGCCAGCTTTGGAAATAATATTGGCACCAATTTGTGGACTGAGCCTCAAAGAAATGTTGTGTGGCGACTTGGAAAGTCCAGGTAGCACTTTGCCTGCATGACGGCTAATGTAATAATCATAGTTGCTGAGAATAGGAGCAAAGGGAAGACAAATGGCAGCAGCTTAGAACTACCGTCGTCGTCGTTCCAGGAAGTGGCGTAAATTGTTGTTATTACCGCGGCAGCTACTTTATAACGTTTATTTTAAGTAATGTTGTGTAGGAGAGAGGAACGGCCAGTGTATGAGATATAATGATCTCTGCTATGTTACGTCACCAACGACCTTGGCCCAGTGGTTACCACCGGTTCCCATCGGGTCGCCAAATCTAAGCGCTGTTGGATGGGTCACCATCCGGGTCTGCCGAGTGCCGGCAAATGGAGTGCGCTCAAACCATTGTGAGGCCAGTTGAGGAGCTACTTGACTGAGTAGTGCCGCTGGCCACAAAAACTGACAACGGCCAGAAGAGCGGTGTGCTGACCACACTTGCATCGGGTAACGCCTAAGTCTGAGGATGACACGATGACCGGTCGGTCCCATTGGACCTTCGAGGCCTGTTCGTTTTTGTTCTTTTTTTGGTTATTTTACATTTACATGATACGTTCAGTATCTGAGAACTGACTAGTTTGACCCAAAATTTTATAAGAGAAAAGTGAGGGCATCAGAGTGGGTTTTCAGAAAGTCAAAGAAAATTATGAAAAACATAGCTGATAAGTAAATATCACCATTTATCAATTTCATAGAAATCACGTGCTTCAAGATAATGGTTTTGGAAACAAAAAATTAATTGAATAACACTTTAAAAAAGAACAAAAAGTTTGTTTATATCGACACCAGTCACATTTATTATTAATTTTGTCAACATGGACATCCTCATTGTTGAACACAAACTGGATAAATTGTTTGTCTTGAGGCTTCTAATGCTTTTTGTATACTGGATACTTCAAACTGTCTGATATCATCACAGAATTAATTCAAAAGCTGATACATCTACAATATCTCTTGATCCACATTTTTATATACGATTTCCTCAAGAACTAGTTATGTATTAGAAACGAAGGATCTCGGTCTTACAGTTGAAATGACAGTATGTGAAACCCAGTTAATTGTTATCTTTAGAGTTGAACAGTCTCCTTTCTTTCTTGAACAAATTATCACTCTAAGGATTGCACCTTCAATTTTACCCTAGAACATGTCTGAAGGAAGATACATCTCCATAAGCTCGTGCTCCAGAATTACAGCAGCAGTTTCATCAATTCAGTTGCGTCCCTCTTGGTGACCTTTGTTTCTGGCGTCATACCGCACGTCAAATAAGATGGAATAGCTTGTGTTTCGAAATCATATCATGGTTTTCCTGTGCTGATTTATTTTTTCAACGAAAGAGAAATGTTCATAGATCTTTAGGACAGTCGTTTTTGATTTGTTTAGACCTTAGGAACTATCCATTATAATTTCACGGAATTTTTTAGAGTGTGCATTGTCATTCACCTACATTTAGCTTCCCAAAACTCACAAATGAATTCACCGAAGGGATAACTCATCATTCCTTTGGTCGTCCAATGCTGTTGTGCATTGCAACATCAGATTTGAAAAATCTATTCACATAGTTACCATTGTATTTACTATCAACACCAACAAGATCTTCAATGTGCTCTAATCAAAGTTTTACATGACTTCCCAAGTGATTATTTCATTTTGCCACAGTTTCTACTAGTGATTTTGACAATGTCTTTTTAATGTCACGACCAACATTTAAAAAACAAAAATTAATTCTTCATCTCGGTTTTCAGGTGATCCTGTGTGTCTCTTCCCCAAAAAATAAAGAGTTTGTTTTAAGATAAAATTTTTGACCTGACGATCGACAAATGTGAGGTTCATATTCCAATGTATCCAAGCCGGCATGAGTCTTCTAATTAGAATTCCTGCACTTTCCATGAAAAACAACGGCGGCACAGTTCACCAGAACGAAATGGTTACCACTTCTTCTCGACTTAATCCTCTCAACAAATATTTGTAAGCATTTTTCCTTTACCATCTCTGTTCTACACTACGATAACACCTCCACCACATATAAAACATCCAGACGTCTCCCCGACTCCGTCTGACGAAGGTAAGTAAACAATGGTCACTTAACGACCGTTGCCTCTTCCGCTGCCTGATGTGGTCGGCAGAAAGCATGCGTTTTTAACAGTGGAGCAACAAATCCAGAGAATGATTGTACTGATAAATAAATGAAACAACAAGTGTGAGTACTGGAAAAACCATTGAATGGAGAGCAAAATATTGTCGGTCATTAACCATACGATTTCCATAAAACTGATAAATAGTGAGATCTTCTAACCAACTAGATTTATTCGTGAAATAGCCGAATTCTCAGATAGTACACGTTTTATGACGATGTAACACGTGTTAATGAAGGCAGTAAAGCTCCGTTTCAAATGACCTTAGCTGTCGAAGAAAAAAAACGCTTAACGTCATTTCTTATTTCTACCACAGTCGATCATTGATGGAACTACGAAGTGGAAACCGTACGTGTGTTGTCAGCATTGAGCAAGATGAAAATTCTGTTGCATGTACTTCTCTTCTCTTTGTGACGGCCATTGTGCTCATTTCCATCACTCACTGACTCATTATTGCTTGAAACTATACCGCCGGCCGTTGTGACCGAGCGGTTCTAGGCGCTTCAGTCCGGAAGCACGTGACTGCTACGGTCGCAGGTTTGAATACTGCCTCGGTCATTGATGTGTGTTATGTCCTTACACTAGTTAGGTTTACATAGTTCTAAGTCTATGGGACCGATGGCCTCAGATGTTAAGTCCCACAGTGTTTAGAGCCATTTGACCGGATTTTATTTATCTATACCACTTGGAAAAACGTGGATTGTCGACAAGTAGTCGACATTGTTCAATGATGTGTCTAGATAACGGATATATATATATATATATATATATATATATATATATATATATATATATATATATGAAGTGCCGTTTTGTGTTCTATTACAAATCTACCTTATTACGTTTTTCATATGTTCAGACCTCAGCTGAAATCAAGCACTATCTACGCCTATAAAATGCAGACTGGCTGTAGCAAGGAAAGCCTTTCTGAAGAAGAGAAATTTTTTAACATCTAATACTAACTGAAGTATTAGGAAGGTTTTTTCTAAAGGTATTTATTGGGACTGCAGCCTTGTATAGAAATGAAACTTGGGTGATAAGCAGTCCAGCAAGAAGTGGAAAGAATATTGAAGATTAGATGGTTAGGTCATGTAACTAATCAGAATATACTGGATCGAAATGGGGAGAAAAGAAATTTGTGGCACATCTTGACTAAAAGAAGGGATAGATTGGTAGAATATCTTATGAGGCACCAAGACATTGTCAGCATGGTATTGGAGAGAGGAGTGGGTGTGAAAGTTGCAGAGGGAGGCCAAGAGATGAATACAGTAAGCAGGTTCAGATGGCTCTAGGTTTTAATCGTTATTCAGAGACGAAAAGGCTTGCAGGCCATAGACTAACGCAGAGAGCTGCGTTAGACCAGTCTTCGGACTCAAGACCACAGTAACTCGTTCGGAGACTCACTAGCTGCAACTTAAAAGCCATGCGAGAGACGCGTTTGTGTGCCACACGGTGGCCGTTCGCAAGAGAACCATGTCCACTACCGTTGTACCTTCCTCTCCCACTCCATCAGGATAGGTAAAGGCCAAGCTATTTCGTACACACTAAGCTGAAATTGATTTGGTTATCGGTTGCCATCATAGCGCTATGTTGACCATTATTCTCTTTAAAAAAGCAATCTATAGAACACGATGAGCATCATGCAGAAACTAAGAGGTGCACAAAATATAAAACGAACAATTAAACGAAATGTCGAATATACGATTCAGGCTAAAAAATTTGAAGAATATTTTTCTCCTAAGACATAAAATGCAAATTCGAACAGTCCGATCGGTAGTGACGTGGCCTTATAATGCTAGTGAAGATCAACCAACATTTGAAAACAGGGAGGTAGAGGACAGCTGGCGAGACAGCTGGTCAGTCCATGGTATGTTTTCTGGAAGTAATTCCATTATTGATTATATTGGTTAATAATACGAAATCTTCTACAGCAACAAAAAATAAAAACGTGTAAAGTCAAATACAACAAGGGAGCAGGGCGGAAAAAAGTCTCTGGACGTCTGTAAATCATACTATAGCCAAGGCATCTGCATAAAATACAGAAATCAGTAATAGAAGATTTACAGGATAACTTTGAAGTTATCAATTTCAGTGTTTGTATTCGATCTGAGTATCTCCACAACTGAAGATACTGTTATACCTAGAATAAAATTATCATTTTCACGGGAAGGGATCTTTAGGAAGGGATCATTTACGAGCTCACATCTCGTGGTCGTGCGGTAGCGTTCTCGCTTCCCACGCCCGGGTTCCCGGGTTCGATTCCCGGTGGGGTCAGGGATTTTCTCTGCCTCGTGATGGCTGGGTGTTGTGTGATGTCCTTAGGTTAGTTAGGTTTAAGTTGTTCTAAGTTCTAGGGGACTGATGACCATAGATGTTAAGTCCCATAGCGCTCAGAGCCATTTGAACCATCATTTACGAAACTGCGAATCTGTTCGTAGCTAACAACTTGTATTCTACATGACACAAATCAAAATATACACCAACAGCATTCCATTGATAACAAATCGTGTAACTACAGTATACATCGAAAAACATCGATGAAATGGATGAAATGTGTCACAGGATTGCTCTAGCTGACGTAACTGAATTTCTTGTAACTGTGTCTACTTTTCGTTCCAAACTTTCCGTTCAACATTTTCACACCGTCCCAGGAGACATTTGGATGTTTCACAATGACATGAATGTCCGACACATATCATCAATACTGTACATACACTGGTGTCCAAAATTAAAGCAAGCAACCGCTATTTCCTCGTTCTGTGTTTAATTCACTATATAATCAAATAAACTGTCAAGAGAAGTCACAACGATCTTATTCTGCACGGAAGATGGCATTCCGGTCAACGGACAATCGTGACAACGATGACGTCAGGGCACCTATCAAACAGGGTAGTGTTTTCCAGGTAGTCTCACATTCGCAATTGCTGTATATACAGTCACAGACGGTGCGGTATGACCCAAAGAAGACGACTACCAGACTTTCTGCGGTGGAGTGCGATAGGATGGAAAAAGGCCAGTCGCAAACTGATGTCGTCTGATGGCTTAATGTGAATCATTCTGTTGTTTCTCTGGTGTGGTGACATTTTATAGACAGCGCAGCTGTATTCCAAAGACCAGGGCAGCGCAGGCCACGGTAACATCAGAAAGAGAGGGCCACTATTTGGCCGTAAGGGCATTACGGTACCGCCTTAGCACTGCAAGGCAACTGGCATCTGATCGAAGCATCTATTGGACGTTTTGTGACTAGACAAACGATGTGCGGAAGATTTCGGCAGAGTGGGCATTATTTTGGGGACCTGCTACATGTATATCTCTGACGCGTCTTCACACAAGGGAACGACTAGAGCGGATTCTTCAATATGCCACCTGGACGGTCGAACTGTGGGCCAATGTTCTTTTCACAGATGAGTCCCGATTTCGTCCGGAGAGTGATTCTCAACGGATTCATATCTAAAGAAACATGATATCGGGACCCTTCATATCTAAAGGAACATGATTTCAGGACCCAAACATTGTGGAAAGAGACCGACATCGAGGAGGATCCCTAATGGTGCGGGCAGGGATTTTGTTGACAGCTCGAACACCTCTTTGTGAAATTGTACGGGTGAATCAGCAAGGTTTAACTGCTGTCAGGCATTGTGACGAAATCTTCGGACGTCATTTATCGTTCTGATGGAAGACAATGCTCGACATCACAGAGCACAGCTGGCTGATGTTTTCTTGAAAACGGAAGATGCTGCACGCATGGCGTGACCTGCTCCCTCTCCCAATTTGAATCCCATAGATAATGCCCGTAATGCACTATGGAGATGGGTTCCATCTCGTCATCATTCACCAATCATTCTCTAAGACTTGCGAACAGTTCTGCGGGAAGGATGGGCATTATAGCTTCAACATGAGATTGATGACATCATTCACGGTATGCCCCGTCGTTGTCAAGCCTATTATGCTGTCAGAGGTGGTCACAACCCATACTGAGCACATTAACCAGTTGCCAGAATTTGCGCACAAATCCGTTAAGTTGGAGAAAAACGAAGAACGTTTTTTCTACCGTTATGCATGTTAAAGTTGCTTAAATTCTGTATTCTTTACATTGTTTCTACTTTACTGTCGCATGTTTATACTGTTTTGTGGCAAAATAAAGGCAACCTTCCAAAATTTCCGATTGTTGCCTTAATTTTGAACACCAGTGTAGACACACGCCATCAGAGGGGTATCATCAGAAACTTTTCGAGCCTGTCAACAGAATGAATCCATGGAATATAAATGCTACTTCGCTTAAAAAAAGTTACTCTCTTGAAGGAATTTAAGAACTCTATGAAATAAACTTTCACTCATAGCATGCTCTTTTGCTGTACCGTCGAGGTTAAAAACAGTTTTTTCCTAACCACACATAAAATGGGTGCTCAGGTGATCATTGCACATAAGTCATTTTTGGGAATGGTGGGGTTTGTGGCAAAATTTGAATATTCCACTTTATGTTTGCATTAATACGTCAGTGCTGCATGAGTGAATAGGTGACCTATTATAAATGAAGATTTTGTGAGGATTCTGACTTGATAGGTTGGAGCTCGAATCAATGTCTATACAGAATGCTATTCTAATTTCATCACTGCCGAGGAAAAAGAGTTCAGACTCCACCTCCAAAGTGCAGATGTTGCGAAGAAAGGAAGAAATATTAATGTTTAACATCTCATTGACTATGAGGTCATTAGTGGCTGAGAAAGAGTGGTGGTGGAACTCGTATTGTCCTTTTGAAACGAAGCATCCCAACATTTACAATAAGCGATTAAGGAAAATCACAGAAAACCTACGTCCAGATGATTAGTCGGTGATTAGGTTCGCCGTCTGCCCGAATGAGAATTCAGCGTTCTAATCCCATTCAGTAGTGGTTCTAGAGGCTCCCCTTTTGATCACAGTAATGAAGGCACTGTTCGTGGTGACTCTGGTGTCAGGATGTCACCGTAGTAGAGCGGAAAACTGAGATGGGAGTTTCTTCTTCTTGGTGTAATCTACAGTAACTCCAGGTATTATTAAGCAGTTTTGGGAGGGAAAGGCTTTTGCTGTATTGGGGAAGGGGTGCAGTATTATATGGCGGCGAAACATTTAGCACTGCGGGGGTGGTGATGATCAAAGGACTGAAGACGTACAATTGGAAAGGACAGGGATGCTTAGAGATTATGTTGGGGTTTAGGCTGTGAGTGTAAACAACAGGATCGGGCTATTGTAATGCGGACCCAAGAGTAAATGGGAAGGGGAGGCGTGTTAGAATAGGAGCTGCGCAATGGTATAGAGAGGAAAGGAGCGGGAGAAATTGGAGAGAGAGGGAGGGTGTTCAAAGGCTTGATGCAGGAAACTGTAGAAGAGTTAGAGCTAATAGCATCGCTAAATATCTGGGCGTATTTCATAGTCTGGTAGAGGAAGTCGAGGGAAGTTTCACTGAGGGAAGATGAGGATTGTGCATAGGTGTGTGATTGGCAAGATGTGTCTGTATAGGTGCAGCAACATAACAGGATTGAAAATTACAGGGGAAACAATGGATTGGGCAAAGTCAACTTTATGAATAGAGTGAATTTTTTGGAGGTGTGTAACGTAGGTGGGAAGGGGTGGAAATTTTTTGGCATGGTGAAGGATTCGTGTGGGGGAAGGCAAACAGATGTGGAAGGCAAAACAAAGTGTATGGCGTTCAAGGATTTAAGGGACTGATAGAGTTTTCGTGGAGCAAACATGCAGGCACCATTGGTCTAGAAGTGCATCAATCAGATCAGGTTTTTGGTGGAGTGGATGGTTATTAAGAGATGTAATACCCATGTTCTTCCAGTTAATAGTTTTAGTTTATTGCAGACTTCTGGCTGAATGGTTTTGCAGGTGGGGTGTCCAGATTAGTTGCCAGTCGAGGGTTAGTTTGAGGTATTTTTGTGTATTAATTACTTGGACATGACAGTTGTAAATGTTTAAGAGAAAATCGTATAGATAGAATCAGCGCTTGGTTCGTCCTATAATTAGAGCATGGGCCTTAGAGGGAGTCATTAATGTTTCTCGTGGACAGAGTAGCATGCTCCGAAAGTGATGCCGTTGGTGTATTCGAGAAAGTAACTGGAGAAGATGTAAGTAGGCTGTTTAGGTTTTTTTTTTATTGGTAACGCCGCCGGCACCTAGCGCTCTGTATGAAAGTCACTGGCTGTGCCATGTGCAATCTGTGGCTGGTTTGCATTGTTGTCTGCCATTGTAGTGTTGGGCAGTGGCAGCTGGATGCTAACAGCGCGTAGCGTTGCGCAGTTGGAGGTGAGCCGCCAGCAGTGGTGGATGAGGGGAGAGAGATGGCGGAGTTTTGAAATTTGTAAGACTGGATGTCATGAACTGCTATATATATTATGACTATTAAGGTAAATACATTGTTCGTTCTCTATTAAAATCTTTCATTTGCTAACTATCCCTATCAGTAGTTAGTGATTTCCGTAGTTTGAATCTTTTAGTTAGCTGGCAGTAGTGGCGCTCGCTGTATTGCAGTAGTTCGAGTTACGAAGATTTTTGGTGAGGTAAGTGATCTGTGAAACGTATAGGTTAATGTTAGTCAGGGCCATTCTTTCGTAGGGATTTTTGGGAGTCAGATTGCGTTGCGCTAAAAATATTGTGTGTCTGTTTAAGCACAGTTTTGTACAATTTTTCTAAGGGGACGTTTCATATGTCGACCCTTAGCCGAGGATACCTCACTGGAATCTTCTGATTTTTTCCTTGTAGTTTGTGTAATTAGTGTAGCTTTTGTTTATTGCTGGCGCGTAATCATAGAGAGAATTTCCTTTGTAGTTGCAGTCTTTCATGGTTGTACAGCAAAATAGTTGTGGCATGCATGTAGGTTTGCACCAAGTATTTCGCAGCTGCGCTTGCAATTAACTAGATATTATTTTCAGTGCTACGTTAATGTGTTCTCTTATTTTTTCTCTTCAAATTGTGATTTTCTGTGTTATCATGTGAAATATTGTGACAATAATGGCGTGTGAAAAACGTAATACTAGGCTCCAAAGTAAACTGAGAAATGGCAGTGAAGACGAAAGCATGTGTTAGCGCCACCATGTAATGAATTAACTAATGTTCAAAGCAGTAATTTGGTAATTGTGCATAGGGAAATGGAGCGGGCTGCAAATAATGGTGCAGGCAGTGAAACAATTAGTGAACAGGGAAGCATTATTGATCGATCGGTCGGCAACAGCTCGCCTCAGGATTCCGAAATGACAGGGCACAATCTTGCAAATACTCTAGATTCAGGTTTTGCGTCCTCACCGTTTTCTCAAATAAGTCAAGACACATTTTCTGTTTTTCAAACTGCGAAAATTGCCGGTTCAAATGCATTGCCGAATAGCACTGAGGAACATGTTTCAGACACCAGTGCATTGTTATTACAATTAATGCAACAAATGGGACAAAAGCTTCAAATGTTAGACACCACACTTGAACAAACACATGAAGATTTAACTAATGAGTTACATAACATTGAATCGAAATGTCAAAAAGTCTGTAATGACGTAAAAACACAAATTTGTGAGCATTTTCAACCTATTTTTTCGCGGGATGAAAATACATTACAGAATCACGAAGCAGCCATAAAAGAACTGCAAACTATTGTTCATGAAAATCATGAGACCTTGCAAGCTAAAATTGACTCAGTTGCATCTACCGATTCGGTTACGCAACTTGCAAAAACTCAGGAAAACTTAAAGGACACAGTAGATACGATTTCAACACAAATGGACACTCTGAAACTTGGTTCAGAAAAACACACAGAGGAAATAATTTCACTATCGGATAAAGTAGCCGAACTTTCAGATCAGTTCACTAACTTTTCTACAAAGTAGATGATGATCTGAATGACACAAAACCTGTAGCCTTCACTGACAATGAAGAGTATGAACAAATTAGAAAATTCAAACAGAATCAAAATCAAATCAACACACAGTACAAAAGAGAAATGCGGGAAGTAAAAGATTAGTTGGCTCAAGTAATACAAGAATTACATATTTCAGAGGACACTCGCGCTCCAATACGGGAAGACGGACATAGAAATACAGAACAACCACAAAATAATAACACAGGACACTTCGGAAATTATGAAAGAAATTGGCAAGGCGCATTGAATTTTGAGATGGAACCGCCGAAGCGATGTAACAATGACCGATATGCTACTCACCGACACGATGATTTTGATTATAAGCTGTTCATTACTACAAGTAAATTCAAAAAAATTAAGAATTCTGGCAACGACATTCATCCACAAGCGTGGCTCCATCAATTCTGTCATTGTTTTCCTCCCAACTGGTCATTGGAGCACAGGTTAGAATTTATGTGTGGCTGCTTAGAGAATGAACCAGCTGTAAGAATGCGATCGGTCATTCACGATTGTCACAGTGAAGAATTTTATCATGCCTTCCTCTCTGCATATTGACCTCAAGCTACACAAGACCGAATAAAACATAGCATCATAATGATGAAACATTTCGAACAATCTGAATTTTCCAGTCTTGTGAAATATTTTGGAGACATGTTGCACAAGAATCAGTACCTGTCAAACCCATACAGCTCCTCAGAACTCATCCTCATATGCTTAACTAAATTACCTGAACATTTACGACATATTATTTTAGCAGGACGATGCAAAGACGATATTGAAGCTTTTCAGGGACTCTTACAAGAATTAGAAATTGACACAGACAGTCTCGGGATGCGAAAACAGGAAAACAATCACTACAGGTCACACCCGTCGCAATATCGCGATGAAAGAAACAATAACTGGACATGACAAGGCTATTCTCACAACACAAATCGTGACCAAAACAGACACCACCCATATGACAACCACTGGCAGAGTAATAGTTACAGAGAAAGATCGCATTTCCGTAGTAATGAATATTACAGAGATAACCATAGAAACAGACAATATGGGAACCAAAAAAATCATTATCCAGGGAGACAGAATAACGTTAGACGCAACGGTCCAGCACGTAGTTACGATTCAGGGAGAAATTCTCCACCACGTGACCGACAAGAAAGAAACTATGGAATCTACCGACATGACGACAGACGATATGATCGTAACGACAGACCTGAATTGCAGCAGAACTGGCGGGATTCAAACAGGGCAGGGCCTTCTCGTCAAGGCGAATTTGTAGAAGTTAGGTCTCCTAATCCCAATAACGGCGCGCGCCAACAAAGCGACAGACAATGACTCGCATCGCAGGCATACATAAGCTAACCTTGAGAAAAATTCCAGTACTCTTTACCAACGTATACCACATGATAATTGCGTTGAAGTTGAAACTCTACGTACTAGGAAGAGTAAAGGTTTACACCACATTTCACATGTAAAACCGTTTATTGAAATATAATCTGCTTTTTAAGTTTGTCTTTGCCATAAAACATTTCACTTCACATTTCTAGTATGCTTTGTCACACTGAGAAACTGTTAACATGCAACAATGTTTTGAAGTTAACTATCCAGGCTAGAACCTAGGGAACATTTTTAAACAGAAATTATGAATGCATTGTTATAGTGAACAGACGTCACAGTGTTATTGTGTGTGTACATTCTTGCTTGTTTGTGGCACGATTACGTAACGACCATAAGGGTCACACGCTTAGAACATTTACCAATACTGTTAATGAGATTTTAATGTAACATTTTGGTTTAGTTGAAAAGACATTCTTTATTTGAAGTACTTTCTCTGAGATTAAAGATGACTTAGCATTTGGTTTCTTTGATAGCTACACGATTATATCACGACGCTACTAATGTGTGACACAATTTACATTGCGCTTTTGCGGTGTATCTGTTTTATATCTGCACAGTTTTTCTGAATTCTTCTGGAAAGGAAAACATGTTTTAGTAGTAACTTTGTGGTATAGCTACAATGAGACAGCCTTTTCTGTAGCACAACAATACGTTACAGTACAGTACTTACTTTATCACGGCAATAAGCGTAGTAACTACGATATCTATACTCAAAGCATTTCACTTTTGTTTATCATGAGGTAAGTACATTGACTTCTGCAGAACTTAGCTTTCGGAGGACGATAACTACGACACATCCACAGAGATTATCTTACAACAAGACGCACAGTTTAGCGCTATAGTATACGTATGTGATTGATTAATTTTGTACTTAAAACATTTATTTTTAAAGATATTTGAAGTACAATGATACAAAGATTTTCCGTGATACATTTCATTCCATTGCTGTAATCTGTAACACCTGTGGATATAATTACAATGGTATTTGCTTATACAACTTTACACATCGGTTCCATATTTCTCTAACACAGAATTACATAGCTATCTGATTATTTAAAAAAGAAACAATTTTTTTTTCTACATCAGTGACACATTGTTTACGCAGTTACACAGTAGGATTACTTCACATTTACAAAATTGTATTTTTTCTGTACTTTGTGAACTGTTCATATTTTTTCAGAACCATTGTGATACTATGAGAGCTTTGAATGATGTATTTGGTATGGGACCATGATTTTTTAAGTACATTTGAGGTAGATGACACTTTTGACATGAGCAGAGAATTTTTTTAGGTTTTGAAAATATTGGAGGAAGCTACGACGATTTTGAGAGTTGACTGAGGAGTTATGATGTTATTATTACGATGACTATGTGTATTATGCTGTTGAAGTATGTTTATGATCAATAAGCTGATGCTATATGAGGAATTTGATCATGCTACTTATTTGTTATGATGAAATATTGAAGAAGTGTCGACGAATATGTATATGTGTAATAAAGTAAGGAATAATGAGTAGTGGTTAGGGACTCTGGTTTGTGAAGAAGGTGGTTGGAAACCAAGAATCGTACTTTAAGAGATGAAATGTATGTAAATGCATGAATGTATTACAATGGCGAAGGAACTTTTTTGGACACTGTTATATCAATAGGATTTTGTTTCTACAGATTTGTAACGCAAATTCTTGACCTGTGAAATTTTTTTATATGACACTGCCACCGTAGCGGAAACTGGTGTCGTAAATATTTCGGTAAGAAAGTTAAGTGACCACCTGCACGTAATGCGTCGTGGGCACCCAAGCTGCGCGACAGCCACCTGGAAACAATCCATTAGTGTGTGTCTTTCTGGGGCACAAGAAAAAAAGGGCCATTATCCTCGCTATTGACATTTCTTTGTAGAAAGCGTCGCAAATACGACACGTTCAAACTTGAAATCATATGATTTCACTTTGGAGTTCTTAATTTATGATATTTACAGAAATGAAATGCTGAGAAACATTTCATGTCTATTGTCTTACTAGTTGGAAGATTGTTTACTGCATTATGAAATGACTTATGGCTAGCGAATGACGTTTCACGCCTTGCTTTGCCTATTTTGTTTAATATCTAGTTTCTAGCTGCACTGCAGCATTGGTTACAATTAAATTTAATGGATGTACTAATATAGATATTTTATGCCTACAGATCCAGTAAATAATAACTTTATGATGTACTTAAAAAAACGAAGGAGCACAAAAAGACTTCCCTTCACAGGAACTGCATACATAATTTTCTTTTCAAGTACTTGGTAATTTTTATGGTAGAATAACTTCTTGTGGTGCACCACTTTAATGACATAGATATTAATATGAGAATAGACATTTCCCTTTTCTGCATTGTTGTCTTTACTGTAATATTTTTTCTGCTTGAGCTTTGTCATGTTTAGATATAAGTTAATACATTTAATGCTGCTTGCTTTGCTTACTTGCATTTTTTGTCATTGCTGTTTGTATTAATTGTTTTGTGCTGCTGCATTGCCTCGTCCCTTAGTTTAGCATTTGAGCTCAGTAGGTTTAAGTTAGCTTAAGAGGGGGTAGACTATATAAGAAACTAACTATTTTGAATTGGAAGAAAAGCATTGAGAACCTATAAGAAAATGGTTTGGCCAAAAAAGTAGTGTACAGTGGAGAAAAACTATTTTTGAAAGAGGATGTGAACAAAATACAGAAAGCATGCTTCGATAGGATATTTTTGGTGGAAACAAATGTTGAGATATGACGAAAGATCTAGAGAATGATGTTTTGGGTTGGACTGCAGTACCAAATGTTACCCTGAAAACAAACCCTATCCTTTCCTTTTGTGTTATCCCACTATGTGTTTGTGTATCATTGTGTATTTATTTTCTTCCTGTCTCTGTCACATTTCTAGTATGCTTTGTCACACTGAGAAACTGTTAACATGCAACAATGTTTTGAAGTTAACTATATAGTCTAGAACCTAGGGAACATTTTTAAACAGAAATTACGAATGCATTGTTATAGTGAACAGACGACACAGTGTTGTTATTTGTACATTCTTGCTTGTTAGTTGTACGATTATGTAACGACTATAAGGCTGACATACTTAGAACAGTTACCAGTACGGCTAATGAGATATAACGCAACATTTTGGGTTTACCTGAAAATACATACTGGATTTAAAGTGCTTTCTGTGAGATACCAGATGACTCTGTGGTTAGTTTATGTGACACCTACACGATTATATCACGACGCTACTAATTAGTGACACGATTTACATTGTTGCTTTTGCGGTGTATCTGTTTTATATCTCCACAGTTTTTCTGAATTATTCTGGAAAGGAAAACATGTTTTAGTAGTAACTTTGTAGTATAGCTACAATGAGACAGCCTTTTCTGTAGCACAACAATACGTTACAGTACAGTACTTACTTCATCACAGCAATAAGCGTAGTAACTACGATATCTATACGCAAAGCTTTCCACTTTTGATTATCATGAGGTAAGTACATTGACTTCTGCAGAACTTAGCTTTCGGAGGACGATAACTACGACACTTCCACAGAGATTATGTAACAACAAGATGCACAGTTTAGCGCTACAGTACACGTATTTGAGTGATTAATTTTGTACTTAAAACATTTATTTTTAAAGATATTTGAAGTACAATGATACAAAGGTTTTCGGTGATACATTTCATTCCATTGCTGTAATCTGTAACACCTGAGGATATAATCACATTAATCCTCAGGGGGTTACACGCTTACTTTGTGTACCATGTGTTTGGCAAGCACAAGGAGCCCTAGCTAATATGGTATTTGCTTATACAACTTTACACATCGGTACCATATTTCTCTAACACAGAATTACACAGCTATCTGATCATTTAACTGAGAGAGACAAATATTTATTTTACTACTTCAGTGACACATGTTTACGCAATTACGCAGGTGGATAACTTTACACTTATGAAATTGTATTTTGTCTGTACATTGTGAACTGTTTATATTTTTTCAGAACAATTGTGATACTATGAGAGCTTTGAATGATGTATTTGGTATGGGATCACGATTTTTAAAGTACGTTTGAGGTAGATGACACTTTTGACATGAGCAGAGAATTTTTTTAGGTTTTGAAATTATTGGAGGAAGCTACGACGATTTTGAGAATTGACTGAGGTGTTATGATGTTATTTTTACGACGACGATGTGTATTATGCTGCTGAGGTATGTTTAAGCTGATGCTATATGAGTTATTCGGTTATGCTACGTATCTGTTATGATGAAATATTGAAGAATTGTCGACGAATATGTTTTTGTGTAATAAGGTAAGGAATAATGAGTAGTGGTTAGGGACTCTGGTTTGTGAAAAAGGATGTTGGAACCCGAGAATCGTACTTTAAGAGTTATGAAATGTATGTAAATGCGTGAATGTATTACAATGCCGACGAATATTTTTTGGACACTGTTATATCAATAGGATTTTGTTTCTACAGATTTGTAACGCAAATTCTCAACCTGTGAAAATATTTTTATATGAGACTGTCACTATAGCGGAAACTGCTGTCGTAATTTTTTCAGTAAGAAAGGTAAGTGACCACCTGCACGTAATGCGTCGTGGGCACCCAGCTGTGCGACAGTCGCCTGGGAAAAAAGCCATTAGTGTGTGCCTGTCAGAGGCATAGGTAAAAAAAAAAGAGAAGCCATTATCCTCGCTATTGACATTCCTTTGTAGAAAGCATCGTAAATACAACACCCTCAAACTTGAAAACATGATTACACTGTAGAGTTCTTAATTTATGATATTTACTGAAATGAAATGATGAGAAATGTTTCATGTCTATTATCTTGCTAGCTGGAAGATTGTTTACTGCATTACGAAATGCCTTATGGCTAGCGAATGACGTTTCACGCCTTGCTTTGCCTATTTTGTTTAATATCTAGTTTCTTGTTGCAATGCAGCATTGTTTAAATTAAAATTTAATACATGTACTAATATAACAACTTTCTGTCTACAGACCCAGTAAAGAATCATTTTATGATGTACTTCCTTAGAAAATGAGGGAGCACAAAAAGACATTGCCCTTCACAGGAACTGCATACATAATTTTATTTTCAAGTACTTGGTAATTTATTTTATTGAATAAGTAGTGGTGCACCATTTTAATTGCATAGACATTAAGATGTGAATAGACATTGTCCTTATCTGCATTGTTGTCTTTAGTGTAACATTTTTTTTTTGCTTGAGCTTTGTCATGTTTAGGTATAAGTTATAGCATTTGCTGCGGCTGTTTGCCATTCACAGTGCGACTGAATGTTACTTTGTATTACTAGGTTAAGCCAATTTTATTACTGATTTATTTTTCTTGTTTGCTGCGCATTGCCTTATATTAGTTGTAATATTGCTGCCCTTTTTTACCAATTTCCATTTTTTTCATTGCTGTTTGTATTGATTGTTTTGTGCTGCTGCATTGCCTCGTCCCTTAGTTTAGCATCTGAGCTCAGTAGCTTTAAGTGAGCTTAAGAGGGGGTACACTATATAAGAAACTAACTATGATGAATTGGAAGAAAAGCATTGAGAAGCTATAAGAAAATGGTTTGGCAAAAAAAAAGTAGTGTACAGTGGAGAAAAACTATTTTTGAAAGAGGATGTGAGCAAAATACAGAAAGCATGCTTGGATAGGATATTTTTGCTGGAAACAAATGTTGAGATATGACGAAAGATCTACAGAATGAAGTTTTGGGTTATACTGCAGTACCAAACGTTACACTGAAAACAAACCCTGTCCTTTCCTTTTGTGTTATCCCACTATGTGTTTGTGTACCCTTGTGTATTTATGTTCTTCCTGTCTTTATATGTTCATCTGATAAGACTTATGTTGTAGAATTTTCTAATATTCAGCTACATTCACTATGATGAGGAATACTGTTATCCTCAAATATAATTTGCATTAATAATATGTCGTTTTCTTTGTAAATATGTTTAGAAACTATTTATTCTGTTCTGTTTTAATGCTCATGTGTGAAGTTGATGTTTCAAAAGTTATTCTGATCTTTTATGTATGTACTTATGTCATAATTTTTGTAACACTGATGTATTTGTTATTTCGATTCTTTTGTAAAGCCTGTGCTACTGCTAATGTTATCTGTATTATTATGTTCTTCAATGATGTTTTTTGTACCTTTGTTATTGTATTCTTATGTTATAAAATTGTAATTGACACCTGTTCCTCAAATTAAGTAACTTGTAAGTTACATTTCACTGCACACATTTCTGTTGGTCATAGTATATGGACAATATGTGAGAAGTAGGGACTGATAGTGTTTGCACGTGTGTTAATAATTCAGTGAGGGACTGGATAACAGCATTGCTGGTTGTAAGGACATTTCAAAAACAATTTTTGTGAGTGCACAAGTGGTGGTTATGGACTTGCTATATTATCCGCAAGACTCTTCAATGGTGAATGTGCGCCTGCACAGTCCAACCGATGGCTGCTGGCCATCTCTACAAGGACTACAGTGGGTCTACACCTTTGATGACCCACCAATACCATTATTTCTACAAGGACTGCAGTGGGTCTGCACCTCTGGTGGCCCACCAATAGTAATCTCTACCAGGACTACAGTGGGTCTGCTCTGTGATGACCTACCTATCGATAGTCTTCAACGTCGACTGACTCTGCTGTGGCCCATTACCTGTCTGCATGTCATGAGTCAGCACTGTCTTTCGTTGGAAGGACAACACTACTTCTTCAACACTGCTTAGAAATCCACTACTTCCAAGTGCAATTTCTTTTATTGCTCAGACTTTGAAAAAAAAACACTGCAATTTTACTATGATGAACGATCAGGACTGTCTTTATGGACTGTGAGAGAATTTTAGCTTCTGACCAACATTGTATCAATAAGTGTGTGCATTTGGTATCTTTGTTATTGTAATTATGAAAAATTTTATCAAATCCTTATTGGCCAGTGCCCAAAACAATTTGTAAAAATTTTTATGGGGAGCATGGGGGCTATGTAAGTAGGCTGTTTAGGATTTTTTATTGGTAACGCCGCCGCCACGTAGCGCTCTGTATGAAAATCACTGGCTGTGCTGTGTGCAGTCTGTGTTTAGTTTGCATTGTTGTCTGCCATTGTAGTGTTGAGCTGCGGCAGCTGGATGCTAACAGCGCGTAGCGTTGCGCAGTTGGAGGTGAGCCGCCAGCAGTGGTGGACGTAGGGGAGAGATGGCGGAGTTTTGAAATTTGTAAGAATTGGTGTCACGAAATGATATATATATATATATATATATTATGACTATTAAGGTAAATACATTGTTTGTTCTGTATTAAAATCTTTCATTTGCTAACTATGCCTATCAGTAGTTAGTGCCTTCAGTAGTTTGAATCTTTTATTTAGCTGGCAGTAGTGGCGCTGGCTGTATTGCAGTAGCTTGAGTAACGAAGATTTTTGTGAGGTAAGTGATTTGTGAAAGGTATAGGTTAATGTTAGTCAGGGCCATTCTTTTGTAGGGATTATTGAAAGTCAGATTGCGTTGCGCTAAAAATATTGTGTGTCAGTTTAAGCACATTCTAGTATAAATTTTTCTAAGGGGACGTTTCATAAGGCTGTTTAGGTTTTTTTATTGGTAACGCCGCCGCCACCTAGCGCTCTGTATGAAAATCACTGGCTGTGCCATGTGCAATCTGTGGCTGGTTTGCATTGTTGTCTGCCATTGTAGTGTTGGGCAGTGGCAGCTGGATGCTAACAGCGCATAGCGTTGCGCAGTTGGAGGTGAGCCGCCAGCAGTGGTGGATGTGCGGAGAGAGATGGCGGAGTTTTGAAATTTGTAAGACTGGATGTCATGAACTGCTATATATATTATGACTATTAAGGTAAATACATTGTTCGTTCTCTATTAAAATCTTTCATTTGCTAACTATCCCTATCAGTAGTTAGTGATTTCCGTAGTTTGAATCTTTTAGTTAGCTGGCAGTAGTGGCGCTCGCTGTATTGCAGTAGTTCGAGTTACGAAGATTTTTGGTGAGGTAAGTGATTTGTGAAACGTATAGGTTAATGTTAGTCAGGGCCATTCTTTCGTAGGGATTTTTGGAAGTCAGATTGCGTTGCGCTAAAAATATTGTGTGTCTGTTTAAGCACAGTTTTGTACAATTGTTCTAAGGGGACGTTTCAAAGGTGGCTTAGGAAAATTAGCAGCGTGAGGGACATAAATCAGAGGAGAAAGAATAGATCCTTGTGGCACATTTGAAATGGGATGGAAAATAAGGAACTGGGGTGGATGATGCCGACAAAGGATAATTAACTTGGTGTACACAACACATACAATTCTAAAAGAAGTTTGGAAAGCCATACATTACCACTTGTGTTTCCATCGTTTGAGGACGTCAGAATTTCTGGTTTTGTTGTTAAACTAATGGAGTACGAGATCCATTAGGTACAGGAGCTGGTGACAGCAAAAGTTTGGATGACAGCAAAGTTGGTAAAGAGGAAGGGGTAGATGCTGGTTCGGGTGTTGACGGACTTGTTGCAAGAGGATGGGTTCAAAGATCTTGCTAAATCTTGTTTGGTTTGAGGAGAAGCATGATTTTGGGGGCATTCCGCAGCTTAAAATAGCAGCATGTGGAGAGGATCGTTTCGTAAATGCAATGGTTACTAGAAGGGAATGGCGATATTCTTTATAGTACCTACGCGCTATACAACTGTGGTGACAGCAGTGGTGCATTTGATCACACAAGGAAGATTTTCACTAACGTATATGTTACTGATGAGTCTTTCGGGTTCTATCACCATTGCCCAGGAAATTTTTCTGTTCCCAACGTTTCGTCCAGAGCTGCGTTGGACATTTTCAGAGGTGTTACTGACTGACAATCCGGTTGCCGGAGAGCGACTTAAATACTACGTCAAATGAGCGTTGTCTTGTTTACATGTAATCAACAGAGATAACCCTGTTTGGAGATAAAACTTAACTATCGATTGTCGTCTGTCGAGGATGACACTTATCAATCGATTCCGCTAAGCCATTGTCTACATATTACTAAGTTTCACGGCTTCTTCTCCCCTGCGCTTATAGATTTCCTATGCTTATAGATTTCGATGACTTTCATATATAGCCGTGGATAATAGTTTATGATTGTAAATATTTTATCTACAACGACAAACTATTATCCACAGATATCCAGGGTGTTTTCGTAAGAGCGTGCAAAAATTTAACACGACATCGAGTATGCTTCACTGAACAATTTGAGGTAGAGTACCTTGGTTCGGAGAAGTCAGCTTAAGGTGCACCGTCTCACTTCAGTGTGGATTTCTGTATCCATCTCAGTGCTATATTTCCTGACTGTTGGATTGGAAGTCCCCTAGAACGTAGAACTACTTAAACCTAACTAACCTAAGGACATCACACACATTCATGCCGAGGCAGGATTCGAACCTGGGACGCCCGCCGGAGTGGGCCAGCGGTTCTAGGCGCTACAGTCTGGAACCGAGCGACCGCAACGGTCGCAGGTTCGAATGTGTGTGATGTCCTTAGGTTAGTTAGATTTAAGTAATTCTAAGTTCTAGGTGACTAATGACCTCAGCAGTTAAGTCTCATAGTGCTCAGAGCCATTTGAACCATTTTGAACCTGCGACCGTAGCGGTCGCGCGGTTCCAGAATCAAGCGCCTAGAACCGCTCGGCCACTCCGGCTGGCGGAAGGTTCTATTCTATGGCCTGCGAGGTTACCTGGCCTGAATCCACTCGGTTGTTTCTCATGGGGATAGTTAAAGCCACTTGTGAGTGAGACCCCAGTGGATACGGAGATAGAATTAGTTGCCAGAATCATAGCTGGCTGTGATGTGATTCGAAACGTACCAGGGACATTTGTCAGGGTGCGTAAAAATCTTGTTCACTGATATATTGCTTGCATTGAGGTTGATGGCTGCCAGTTTCAGCACATTTTGTAGGGTGTAAATAGCATGTTCATTGTATCAATGTTGGTATTTGCAGTTAACTGTAACTGCCTATCGTAAATAAAAAAACTACACAGTAATGTAATTTTATTCCTATTACCTCTTTAATCTGGCTTCTCCGACCCCAATTCTCTATCTCAGACAGTTCAGTGGAGCATCCTCTGTCCTTTGCACACTCTTACAGGAACACCCAGTATAGAGAAGCAATATAAGTTTTTCCTTGTAGGCACTGACCTTGTCTAAAGGTGGGATAAATGTATCATCAGTTATGGTGATTACCTTTGAAAAAATAATCAGTTTACTTACTTTCTTCCACGTGTCTCGTTTTCATTTGACTGCCCCTTATATTTTATAAGTACATATTAATGATCTAGTGGATAACGTCGGAAGGTCCATGAGGCTTTACTCGGCTGATGTTATATACGAGAAATGTGTGGCCAGACTTTCAGGAAACAGTCCTCACACATAGATAAATAAATTTGTTAGTGGGATATGGGTCCAGGAACGGCTTATTTCCATGTTACAGTTCATTTTCTACTTCTCTTCATAGTTATATTAATAATGGGACACACACAGAAACAGGACGTACCAGCATTACACGAGATCCTCAAAATATCCTCTAGTCTACGTTTAGTTAGAAGTACAGTAAGTTGTAATTCTTAGGTTCGCCGCCAGTGTTTGTTGTTCCAGTTGAATGAAGGTAATGTTGACATGTGACTCACTTCATTGCTTGTGTTCACATGTGGCTAACCTTATTGCTTTACCAGCATCAGGCATGTAGCTTCAGCTGTTAGGTGTTCATCATAGACTGTGCAACCACATAGTATCAGCTGTTTAGAATTCATCAAGGACTTGGTTTCTGGTGAATTGTAGTAGAAGTGTACTCAAATGCAGAGTTGGCAGATGTCCATTTGCTGTACAGATTAGTGGATGGTAATGGCCGTGCCACTCAATGATTGTCTCAGGAGAGATTTCCAGAACGATGGTGCCCCGACAGGATGACGTTTGAAGCTACTGATCGTCGTCTTGACGAGCATGGCGAATTTATGCCTAGTATTCATTACCGGGAGTGGCCTGTAAGGACGAGGACACCTCAACTGTAAGATGAACTTCTTCGTGCAGTTTACGACAAGCATAGTGTCATGAGTAAGACGAGTAACTGCAACAAGTAATGTCGACCACATGGCTGTCTGGAGAGTGCTACATGAGAAGCTGTTGCATCTCTACCGTGTATAACAAGTGCAGGCATTATGACACTTTCAGCAGGTGATTTTCCTACAAGGCTACGTTTCTGCGAATGGTTCGTTCAATATCTCAACCCTCCTTTTTGGTGTATCTACATATATACTCCGCTAGCCACCAAGCAGTGTGTGGCGAAGGGCACAATTCGCGCCAAAGTTTTGAGTCATTACAATTCATCATCAGACGGCTTTCATGCTTTCATTAGACCATGTGGTGCGTTTTTTATTGAATAGTTGTCCTAAAATATAAATACTACATAATTATAAGCACACCACACAGATGGTTCCGTTACAGATTTGCACTGGGTTGTGACTTAAGTGAAATGTCGGTCTGGAGTATTTGTTTTCATAGTTTTGGTCCAACAAATGATGTTCATAATTTTCTCCACATTCTTATCGTTGAACACATAAATTTGTATCACTGAGCACTTCAGATTTGTCACAGAATACATTTCTAACATGCATCACATGTTTTGATAAGCACAAAGTATTTACAAATACATGAGTGTCAAAGATGCTATGATATGTCATAACATTATAAAGATGTCCCAAATCAGGAAAAGGATCATATATTCACTTATACAACTGATTATTATTATTTTATATGGCTAAAACAGACATAAAATTGCAATACATGAAAAAAGCGAACTTAAACAATACCATGTACAACTAGCATCTGTAGCTATGATGCAGCCACTCACCCTTACTATTCTCTATTCTCACACATCCTACAACATATAGATAATAAAGTAGATAAAGAAGAAAAGAGTATCTTATCGAAGCACAAGAAGAAAACAGAACCTTAAAATCTATTAACAATTTCGAATGGAATAAAAACAAAGAATTAACCCAACACATTTTTTGAGAGATTTATTAATACAACTGACACCCAATTCAGCAACAGTCAACTTACTTTATTAAATGAACGGCTGAAATATAATCTTGCAGTAAGTCTAAAAAAACACAGTGTTAAAAATCTCATAGCCTGCACAAAACTTGTATGTGGCACCGCAAAATTGGACACACATGAGAAAAATGCACTCGCATAAAAACCAAATAAACTGATAATGAAACAACTAAAAACAAACAATACCCACCAAAGCAATGAACTTAAATATTTGAAAAATATTAACAGCAAACTATCTTAAAGTAAAGCAGGCATAGTAAAGGCCAACAAAGGAAATTCCTTAATTGTAATGCATGAAGGAGAATACATGAAGAAAACCTTACAATTTTTCCATAGCAACAATATTACTGAACTAAAGTCAGATCCAACAATAAAATTCTAAACTAAACTCTGTAAGCTACTAAAAAACTGTAACTTTTTGATGAACAAATATGAAGTACGTAACTGTATAACAATGAATCCCTCAGCACCAAAACTGCATGCACAGCCAAAGGTTCATAAAGAAAATTGTCACATTTGTCCGATTATTAACTCAAGAAATAGCCCTGCATACTTCATAAGCTGTAAACTAAAAGATCTCTGTACCAAATACTATACACTTGAAAATATTTACACCATACATAACAGACATGAACTCATAAACTTAATGAAAGACATCCACATCCCACCAACAGCTAAATTAGCATCACTAGACATAGTCAACCTATACACGAACATCCCTGTCAAAGTGACTATTAACATTATAAGAAACAATCTTCTTACATATAATAAAATTATTATTGCGGGGATCTATGAACTCATAGAAATACTTATAATTATTCTAGAGCTTAATTACTTTAGCTTCAACAACAAGCTACACCAACAACATGATGGTTTGGCAATGGAAAGTAGCTTAGCTGGGATATTGACTGATAGTTACATCAACCATATAGAACAAAAATTCTTCTTAACCAATCAGCACATCTCAAAAAAATTAATCTACTACAGAAGATATGTTGATGATACAATCTTGCTTTTTGCTGGTGCAAACAATGAAATTGATACATTAGCAAAAGACCTAAGCAAAATGCACAAAAATATTAAATTCACAGTTGAATGTGGAACTAATATAAGTATTAACTTCCTTGACCTGAAGATTTGTGATAGTAACCAAAAAAATCAATTTAGTATTACAGAAAACCTATTACTGCAGATGTCAGTATTGACAATTCATCTTGCCACCCCTCCCAACAAAAAATGGGATGTTTCAGAGCCAATGAGTGACACAGACTAACAAAATGAAATCCATATAATTAAAACTGTTGCTCATAATAATGGATATAAACCCATAATAATAGAAATACACCAGAACAGAATGCAAACAAAAACCAAGGACCTACTTAACAGTAATCCACACACCATGCACTCCAAAACAGATCAGTGTTCCACAGATGCAAAACCTAAATATGTTGCTCTCCCATACATAGGCCCACTAGCATACCAAATAGCAAACTTATTTAAAAAGAAAAATATCACAATCAGTTTTTCTACAAATAACAAATTTCAACGAAAAGTAATCCATGCTGTAAATACCTCCAAGGCTCCCTACAGTACATCAGGAATATACAAGCTCTAATGTGATACATGCCCAAAATTCTACATCGGACAGACACGTAGAAGTTTTGAAGCTGTATACAAAGAATACATTGATGCTTTAAGGCTTGGAAACTTGAATAAAACCATTCAATGAGCAACACTGAGGGCAACTTAAAAATTTTACATCTATCAGAAAGAGGAGCCACTATGAATATATATTAGAAGAAATAGAAATACACATCACAAAAAGAGCACCCCAGACTATATCCTTAACAAACAAACTGAGCAAGCTAACACTGTTTTCCTGAAAAATCCATCCTCCAAATCAAATAATATTCCTACACCTATCTGCAGATCAAGTAGTAAATTAATGCGTTACTGCAATTTTCATTATGCTAAATGTAAATAAATAATGCATCTTATCCATATAAAATAATAATAATAATAATGTAACACTATTCGCTGTAAAATTCATGAAATCAATGTCTCTCTGTACTAGTGTAAATTACGTTTCAGTTGCATAAGTGAATATATGATCCTTTTCCAGACATGAGACAGCTTTATAATTTTACGATATATCATAGCATGTTTGACACTCATGTACTTGTAAACGCTTTGTATCTATCAAAAAAAAAATGTGAAGCATGCTAGAAATGCATTCTGTGACAAATCTAAAGTGCTCAATGATACAAATTTATGTGTCCAACGATAACAATGTGGTGAAAACTATGAACATCATTTGTTGGATCAAAACTATGAAAACAAATACTCTAGATCGACATTTCACATAAAACACATCACAGTGTAAATCTGTAACGCAGCCATCTGTGTGGCATGCTTATAATTATGTATTATTTATATTTTAGGACAACTAATCAATTAAAAACGCGCCACATGTTCTAATTAAAGCATGAAAGCCGTCTGATGATGAATTGTAATGATTCGAAACCAGTAATAACACCTTATGAATAAAGGAACTTAAAATAAATTTGTGGTTGCTGTTTTAACACCATCAACTTAGTTTACATCAGATTGCAGCTTGAGCATTTAGCTGTCTTTTGACTTAATCACCATTTCTGACGACGCTTTTTTGTAAATGCTGTGGCAGTTTTTGTATGCCCATGTCATACCAGCTCGCCGCCATGCTGTTCAGAAAGTTACTAACCCCTTCTTTCACCTCGTCGTCGGAGCTGAATCGCTTTCCGGCCAACTGTTCTTTTAACCTAGGGTACAGGTGATAGCCACTGGGCGCCAAGTCAGGACTATAGGATGCGTGGGTGATGATGTTCCACTGAAACTGTTGCAGGCGAGCAACGGTTTGCCGAGCGATGTGTGGGCGAGTGTTGTCATGGAGAATGTGTACGCCCTTGCTCAACATTCCTCTTCTCCGGTTCTGAATTGCCCGTTTGAGGTTTTTCAGAGTCTCACAGTACCTGTCAGCGTTAATTGTGGTCCCAGTAGGCATAAAGTCGACCAACAATACCCCTTTCCGATCCCAAAAAAAAAGAGCATGTCATGACTTTACCGGCAGACTGTATTTGAATTTCTGCAGCTTTGGCGAAGAAAGATGCCGCCATTGGTGTGATTGTTGCTTGGTCTGAGGTGTAAAGTATGCCCAGGTTTCGTCACCTGTGACAATTGAGTCCAAAAAGTTGTCCTGTTCGGCTTCAAGGCGGTGAAGAAATGCGCGGGAAGCATCGACTCGTTGCCGCATGTGGTCCTCAGTCAGCATGCGTGGCACCCATCTTGCGCACACCTTCCGGTTCTTTAATATTTCCGTTAAAATTCTGTGAGCGGTGCTACGGGAAACCTCAGGAACAAAAGTGCACAGATCATCCAGGGTGATCCGCCGATCTTCACGCATGCTTTGCTCAACTTTCAACACTGACTCCTCAGAAATTGACGGTCTCCGCTCCTTTGTTCGTCGTGAATTTCGATCCGGACTGATGCAAACTCTCTACACCACTTACGAACATTTTTGACATCCATGCACGACTCGCCATACACTTCCGTCAATTGGCGATGGATCTCAATCGGCGCAGTGCCCTTTGCGTTCAAAAACCGCAATTCGCACTTGGCGGTAACATCCAACGGGAGCTCCATTCTCAACGGCTGCCAAGCCAAACCTTAGCGCCTCAGCGCGTCGTACGCATGTTTATACACAGCGCGTGAATCACTCTTCATAACAGTGCAAAAAACTGCCACACAAACAGAGTTCTGTACTTATAAATAAATAGGAGACCTTACTTTTGGGATTGCCCTCGTATGAACATGTCCCGACTTTCGATCGTTACCGCATTGAAGACTACACACCTCCGTGAACGGTTATGAAGACAAGTGTGAATATTATCTATCGAAACGTTGTGTAGGCGCTGTGGTGGACAGAATAATGGTGGGACAGATGACTGATGCATTCCACAAGACGTGCTCAGTACCCCAAGACATCTCAACGAACTTGCCATCGCTGCAAGGTGGTAACCCATATGAGCCGAGCACTGGGAGGTCAAGGTCCACATCAATCACCATTTTGTATTTTTCAATCAGTAATTAGGACAGTAATGACAAGTAGCAAAAAAGATGTGAACAAGTCCACGGTTCCTTGCGCCACACTGACGGAGGTGGCTAAAGGGTGAGGAATGAGAATGTACTGGATTGCGTTAAGTGCAAATAGTTTTGCGGACAGAGTTTCGTGTGGGATTTTACTCAGGAAGCCGGTGGCGTGAAGCCAGTTCTCGTTAGCCCAAAAGTCTAATTTTACAATCTAAAGCACCCCAGTTGATGCTGGCCCCGCCAAGGTGGTCTCCAGCGGCAGAACGTTGATGCGGCCGGCGGCTAGGGCGTTTCCGGTAGAACACTGCGAGGCCAGCAGAACTTCTCCCCAAAGTGAATAACGCTGGGAGACGCTGTTTCCACCCTTGGCCATGTTTCCCTGGGCTCACAAAAGCATGCAGGCGCCATTGCCAGCAAGGGACGAACCTCCACGAATGGCCCACTTTTTCTTTTTTTTTTCTTTCTTTCTTCTTGAGGGTGGAACAGACAAGCGGAATGTGTCCGTTTAGACGCTGGTGCCAAGGAAGCATCTCGAAAGTTTTTCGGACGAGCGGCGTCTCCCAGAGGCCACTGCTATTGGCCAAATCGATTCTTAATTTATATTAATGACTTGCCATTCTATATTCATGAAGATGCAAAGCTGGTACTTTTTGCCGATGATACAAGTATACCTATCACACCCAACAAACAAGAATTAACTGGTGAAGTTGTAAACGATATTTTTCAGAAAATCATTAAGTGGTTCTCTGCAAATGGGCTCTCATTTAACTTTGACAAAACACAGTATATACAGTTCCACAGTAAATGGAATGACACCATAGACTTCGATCAGAAATCGGTATCTAAGGTAGAATCTTCAAAATTTCTGGGTGCATGCATTGATGAGGGGTTGAACTGGAAAAAACACACTGAGGATCTGCTGAAACGTCTGAGTTCAGCTACTTATGCTATTAGGGTCATTGCAAATTTTGGCGATATACATCTGAGTAAATTAGCTTACCATGCTTATTTTCATTGTCTGCTTTCGTATGGCACCATTGAGTAAAAGAGTGTTCATTGCACAAAAGCGTGTAATCAGAATAATTGCTGGAGCTCATCCAAGATCATCCTGCAGACACTTATTTAAAGAGCTAGAGATCTTCACTGTAGCCTCACAATATATATATTCATTTATGAAATTTGTTGTTAACAATCCGAACGAATTCAAAAGTAATAGCAGTGTACATGGTTACAACAACACTAGGAGAAAGGATGATCTTCACTACTCAAGGTTAAATCTAACTTCGGCTCAGAAGGGGGTAAATTATGCTGTCACGAAAGTCTTTGGTCACTTACCTAATAACATCAAAAGTCTGACAGATAGCCATATAGCATTTAAAAGGAAATTAAAAGAATTTCTTAATGGCAACTCCTTCTACTCATTAGGTGAATTGTTGGATGTAGTAAGTGGGTAATTTCCCCAACCCCCACAAAAAAATTAAAAATTTTAAGTGTCATGTAATATTTTGTGTTATGTAATATCTTGTATAGGCAACTTTTATTAACCTGACACGTTCCCCATCATTACGAAGTGTCGTATTCATGATCTGTGGAACGAGTAGTAGTGTATTCTAATCTAATGTGAAGTAAGCTGTGTTTCCCACGCACCCACAGTGGGAAGGGAGAGGCGCTCATTCGTGACAAATTTGTTAAAATGTTAAGATTGGACAGTTGCAGTAGTGGAGCGGAAAGCCGCACTAGAGTTTGGTAGAAATTAGATCACTCGCGATTCATCGTCCGTCCGATATGCGCTCAGTAGTCTGCACCGCGCGATAGGGAGTAACTGCGGAGTAGTTGTGTACCTTAGTCAGAACTCCGAATAATATCACGGAATTATGGTGTGTAAATGCAGCGCGGTGGTTGCAGCGACATCACACCTTATCTGCATAACAGCACGACGAGGACAGCCGGCTGGGAAGCGCGCCGTTGAGTAGAACAGCCGAAGAGCAGAATACATAAAACACCCAGGTGCGCCTGTAGCACGAACAGCGTTGCAGCTTACAGAAGTTAGCTGGCCGCTGTGGCTGAGCAGTTCTGGGCGTTTCAGTCCAGAGCCGCGCTACTGCAACGGTCGTGGGTTCGAATCCTGCCTCGGTCATGGATGTGTGTGATGTCCTTAAGTTAGTTAGGTTTAAGTAGTTCTAAGTCTAGAGGACTGAAGACCTCAGATATTAAGTCCCATAGTGCTTAGAGCCATTTGAACCATATAGAAGTTAAATGGGTGGCCATTGACAAACAGAGCATCGAAACTCATTCTCATATTTAGTTCTGTGATTAGATTATGATGGAAGGAACATGGCCTAGAATCTTGTGCTCTCATCCAGTTAATGGGAAGTGCCGATCTGCATTGCTAGGTTTTATAGTTCTAGATTTGCCTCATGCACCTTTCTCATTAATAATACATTAATTTGTCCACATTCAAGAGACATCACCTCATTAACTAGATTTGTTAATATATGTAAATTGCCAAATAGAATAAATCTGATTACCAGTATTTAGGACTACGTATATTGACACTCCAATCCTTTCCTACAACCAAGTCACATATGTTGGTGGGGTTAACTTTATGTCAATAATTTACATGATTAACTACTTTCTATGAAGCAAGCGACCTCATCCAAACCTATACTTCAGAATAGGCCTAGACTGCATAGTAAGACATCATAAAGCTGCATATGAATCACATTTGGGAAATTAATAATAGAATTCCGAGTTTAATAAATAGTTCATTTTCGCATCGCCTCACAGTAGCAAAGGAGAACTCGGAGGTCGCTTCCCAGTGCATAGGAGGGTATGATGTGTTGCAAGTCGAAGATCATCTCAGCGGGTTTTAACGCAGGCAACATCCTCAGTGATTTGGAACGTTCACATTCCCTTTTAACCAGCCACATAAACAAAAGTCTAATGAGGTTGGGACGGGTGATCTGGCAAGCCAGTTAATGGGTCCACCATGGTCTATCCACCATTGAGGAAATGTGTTATTCAGATATTGGGATACTTATCTAGTACAGTGAATCGGTGATCTGTCATGATGCAGGTACACCTGCCGCTGTTGCTCTGATGTCACGTCTTCCAAACGTGCGGGTACGTCTTCTATCAGGAAATGTTCATATGCTGCTGCTGTAACGCGATTTGACAGGAACACGTGCTCTGTCACCAGTCCATCAATTATACCATACCAGATGTTCACTCAGAACCCAACTTGGAATCTTGTTTCCCCAATGTCATGTGGATTCTCCATCGTCCATGTATGAGAATACAGGTGTTCATGAACACTGTGTGTAAATGTAGTCTCAACTGTAAATAAAGTGTATTGAACGACACCTCTGTGAACAGCCAACCATTCACAAGATTGTTGTCTGCTTGCTGAGTCACCAGGATGCAGATGTTGTATGCGCTGCACATCGTAATAAGTACAAGCCCTCAGAATGTAACGTACGCCACACTCACCTTTATAGACAATTGAGCTGATGGCTGATGTTCCACATACTGGTATTGGAACTGCATTCTACCATTTCCTTCCCTTTCAACTGACAGGACGGCCTCACTTTCTGATGTTATGTGTACAGTGGGTAGTGTTGCGGATTCACGCGACGTTTGAAAAGACCTGTGAAATATCCTGTACAGGGGGTTCATCCATCAGTGGAGCGTCTCTGGTATTCTGTCACAGCTGCACAGACACTGCAATTACAATATCCATACACAAACAACATGTCTATTTATTCTGCATGGTTGAACGTGTATGGCATACTAGTATTCACGGACAATGGACTTGCTCAGTTAAACAACACTCAAGCATGGCACGCACACGGCCACACGACTGCTCACTGATCTAACGCCGACTGCACATGAGTACTCTTGTTGCTGTTGCCTTGGTGCGATGACACAGTGCTGCCATCTGTTGGAGAACTCCAACATCAGTCTGTGTTTGTAATTATCACACATAATATGTACCTTTTTCATAACATGTAAAGGCGCTAAGGTATTGTGAAAAAGATGTTGACATCTGGCAAACCAATATTCAGTAAGCTCTTGTAATACACGTCCTATACTTTTCATAATATATGGCGAAGTTCTAATGATTTATAATATCCCGAATTTTGTAGGCTTCTCAAGATGCCAGTTAATTTGTTAAAACAGTAAAGTGAAATAAAAATAATTGTGCAATTGATTAATTTTGTTATGAAAGAATATTACTACTTATTGGCACACCAGGTTTCATATTTTTCTTTCATTACTGATGCAAACATGACAATTTTCTGACTCGTCGTACATGACTCGGCTGATGGTCCTGCATGGTCGAGTGAACAACGTTTGTCCTTTCGGGTGCTCGTCAAGTGGGACCACAGAGATCCTTCCTGACAGCGAGTATAGCTCTCCTGAACCCACTGGTTCCATATCTACATGACAGTTGTGCGATCTGCACAAGTGCAAGCATCAGTATCGTAGAACGATGAACCACTGTCACTAACTACAATTTCATCACACGTTCGTAGACGTTTCCCCTTCTGTCACCAACAATAGACAATCAGATGCGATTTCTGAATTAGACACTCGCTGGGTAATCTCCCCTTGTATCCAGAATGCAGATGATGTTGTGCTCCTATGTACTATGTGCATCCCATCTTCATGGTATTGCAATTTCAGTGGATAGAAGTTTTTTGAATGCTTCTTGGAGGTCACATGAATACTGAATCAGTAGCCTACAAAAATCCGTAGTCACTCGTTATGATTTGAGATATATGTTCATAGAAGGCTTGCACTGTCGTCAAAAAATTCCTGAAAATTACCATAACTATATGGTCCGTGGAGATGTAGGAAGATATTAGAGCTATACTGCTTGCACACACTGCCACTTCTTCACGCAGACAGTCCATGAATCATCAAAATTCTCTACCCAGGAGTCAATGCATCCTCGCACACCGATCGCATGAGCATGAAAACCCTTAAATCAACACAACTGTGATTCCTCCCCAGCAGATGAAATTTGTCCATGTGCAGTTCTGGAAATGTGGAACGCGCCCCACTTGAGGCAGAGGTTTCTCGATGCAGCGCCTGTCATTGGCGCCTGCGGCTTCCGACACTCGGGGAGGGAGCATCTTGGTTGTTACGGGCTTTGTGATCTGTGATGTCAACGTCAATACTTTTGTCGTGGGTTTTCCGACAGTCAAAGTAAGCCGCAAGAGTTGGGAAGGCCTTCTGACAGTTTTCTAGTAAGAACAGCTCTTCACATTTTATCTTGGCTTAGGACAGGCTACGTAAATAGTACATACACTTATTTAAATGTTTTTTATCTTTAGGTTTTTATTTTTTATTTTTACATTATTTAGGGTTCTGAACCTCAGTCGGTAAAAATGGAATCCCTACAGGAGCACTTTGTTGTCTGATAAGACCCATTTCTCTCAGAAGCGGATAGAAGTATCAAGTTGAAATTTATGTCATATACTAAGAACTTAAGTCCCTTGGCGGTGTGAAAAATTTAAGCTTAGAAGTCAATGCAATCAAAAGATACGGCCTTTTAGATAGTCACTCCTCAGAACCTATAGGGTTGTCCTGACGAAAAGCGCGATTTTACAGTGCAAGTGAAGGGAAAAAAACGGTAACTGTTGATTTGTAATCATACCACATAAAACATTCGCCGTTTGTTGTTCGTCTGTGGACACTCTTTTCCTTACAGAAACTGGTAGAGGTATCACATTGAAATTCACGTCAAGTATTAAGGTCTACTGTCTCTTGGCGTGGTAAAAAATTCAAGCTTCTAAGTCAATGCAATCAAAAGATATGGCTATTCATGTCACATATTTAGATAGTCGCTCACTCACTCATCAGAACCTGTAGGTGAACTATATGTGTACTTAATTAAGGTTGTACGCAACCCTCAGAGCCCAGATCCTACTCCCGGTGGGCCCTTTTTTTCTGCTACATTACTGCAGCAAATGATTAAACTGCTTGTCTTATTTTACGAATTTTAATTTCTCTCTCAAATTTGTGTAAGAAAGCCAGAGATTAAACTTCTTATATCTTCTAGTCGTTTTATATTCTTGTTATGTCTTTTTACCTTTTTCTCCTTTTTTGAAGAGGCAAGCTAATGGAATCTGTTTTTTTTAATTTCAAGTGTAGCATTTACCGTTGCTTCCTTCAGCTTATTCATCAGAAAATATACGTTCGTATGTTTTAGATTTGTTGAGGAGTTTAGTTTCCCTTGCCAACCTTTGACAGCATAAGTGGTTCTGTGTCGCTGGTTAAAAACACCGCACATTTCAATTGGTATACTACGACCTGGATTGTTTCGAACAACAGTCAAATGTCCCCCGTCCTTAAGAACAGTGCCACTTTCACACAGACTTCTTCACAACCGAACGCCAGGATTCTTTTTTTATGAGGAGCAGAACCATCGTCAATTTTTTTTTAACTGTTACTTTCGGTTCTTTCAAAATGTCTTCGCTCAGTTGAATTTCTGATCTAGCTCCATGGTTCTGTGTCGCTCCAGTAGCTTCCTATTTTGCTTCACATAATGCTGTCTCGGAGTTCTCATAATTTGGCATATTGCGGCAATAATCTAGACCTTTATCAATCAAACCTTAAAACACCCCCTTTAGCAATCTGGGAAATAGGCTTCTTTTCCCACAGTTTTGCAATCTTTTCTTAATCCGCACATCTGCTTCGCAATTGGATAAGAATGCTACTGTTCAGCCACCAGCAATTCTTTAACAGCCTCTGCACTTATTCCATTCGGAATTCACGTACAATCAGTTCGTATATTCATCACATTTTCTGTGCACTCGGTATCGATGTTTCCCTTGCCAACCTTGAGGAGACACTGCATCGTTGTTGAAATTATTTCCGTTACAGTATACGGAACTTAAGTAGGTTAGGCCCACGAAACAATACGGAAACGAAGGCTGAAGGCGAAAGCATTTGCCCATTTTTCACATGGTATCTTGCGAACCATGGATGAAGGGTATGAGACGGATGCCATATTCCTTGACTTCCGGAAAGCGTTTGACTCGGTTCCCCACTGCAGACTCCTAACTAAGGTACAAGCATATGGGATTGGTTCCCAAATATGTGAGTGGCTCGAAGACTTCATAAGTAATAGAACCCAGTCCGATGTCCTCGATGGTGTGTTCATCGGAGGAGAGGATATCATCTGGAGTGCCCCAGGGAAGTGTGGTAGATCCGCTGCTGTTTTCTATCTACATAAATTATCTTTTGGATAGGTTGGATAGCAATGTGCGGCTGTTTGCTGATGGTGCTGTGGTGTACGGGAAGGTGTCGTCGTTGAGTGACTGTAGGAGGATGCAAGATGACTTGGACAGGATTTGTGATTGGTGTAAAGAATGCAGCTAACTCTAAATATACACTCCTGGAAATGGAAAAAAGAACACATTGACACCGGTGTGTCAGACCCACCATACTTGCTCCGGACACTGCGAGAGGGCTGTACAAGCAATGATCACACGCACGGCACAGCGGACACACCAGGAACCGCGGTGTTGGCCGTCGAATGGCGCTAGCTGCGCAGCATTTGTGCACCGCCGCCGTCAGTGTCAGCCAGTTTGCCGTGGCATACGGAGCTCCATCGCAGTCTTTAACACTGGTAGCATGCCGCGACAGCGTGGACGTGAACCGTATGTGCAGTTGACGGACTTTGAGCGAGGGCGTATAGTGGGCATGCGGGAGGCCAGGTGGACGTACCGCCGAATTGCTCAACACGTGGGGCGTGAGGTCTCCACAGTACATCGATGTTGTCGCCAGTGGTCGGCGGAAGGTACACGTGCCCGTCGACCTGGGACCGGACCGCAGCGACGCACGGATGCACGCCAAGACTGTAGGATCCTACACAGTGCCGTAGGGGACCGCACCTCCACTTCCCAGCAAATTAGGGACACTGTTGCTCCTGGGGTATCGGCGAGGACCATTCGCAACCGTCTCCATGAAGCTGGGCTACGGTCCCGCACACCGTTAGGCCGTCTTCCGCTCACGCCCCAACATCGTGCAGCCCGCCTCCAGTGGTGTCGCGACAGGCGTGAATGGAGGGACGAATGGAGACGTGTCGTCTTCAGCGATGAGAGTCGCTTCTGCCTTGGTGCCAATGATGGTCGTATGCGTGTTTGGCGCCGTGCAGGTGAGCGCCACAATCAGGACTGCATACGACCGAGGCACACAGGGCCAACACCCGGCATCATGGTGTGGGGAGCGATCTCCTACACTGGCCGTACACCTCTGGTGATCGTCGAGGGGACACTGAATAGTGCACGGTACATCCAAACCGACATCGAACCCATCGTTCTACCATTCCTAGACCGGCAAGGGAACTTGCTGTTCCAACAGGACAATGCACGTCCGCATTTATCCCGTGCCACCCAACGTAGTCTAGAAGGTGTAAGTCAACTACCCTGTCCAGCAAGATCTCCGGATCTGTCCCCCATTGAGCATGTTTGGGACTGGATGAAGCGTCGTCTCACGCGGTCTGCACGTCCAGCACGAACGCTGGTCCAACAGAGGCGCCAGGTGGAAATGGCATGGCAAGCCGTTCCACAGGACTACATCCAGCATCTCTACGATCGTCTCCATGGGAGAATAGCAGCCTGCATTGATGCGAAAGGTGGATATACACTGTACTAGTGCCGACATTGTGCATGCTCTGTTGCCTGTGTCTATGTGCCTGTGGTTCTGTCAGTGTGATCATGTGATGTATCTGACCCCAGGAATGTGTCAATAAAGTTTCCCCTCCCTGGGACAATGAATTCACGGTGTTCTTATTTCAATTTCCAGGAGTGTAGATAAATGTAAATTAATGCAGATGAATAGGAAAAAGAATCCCGTAATGTTTGAATACTCCATTAGTAGTGTAGCGCTTGACACAGTCACGCCGATTAAATATTTGGGCGTAACATTGCAGAGCGATATGAAGTGGGACAAGCATGTAATTGCAGTTGTGGGGAAGGCGGATAGTCGTCTTCGGTTCATTTGTAGAATTTTGGGAAGATGTGATTCATCTGTAAACGAGACCGCTTATAAAACACTAATACGACCTATTCTTGAGTTCTGCTCGAGCGTTTGGGATCCCTATCAGGCCGGATTGAGGGAGGACATAGAAGCAATTCAGAGGCGGGCTGCTATATTTGTTACTGGTAGGTTTGATCATCACGCGAGTGTTACGGAAATGCTTCAGCAACTCGGGTGGGAGCCTCTGGAGGAAAGGAGGCGTTTTTTTCTTGAATCGCTACTGAGGAAATTTAGAGAACCAGCATTTGAGGCTGACTGCAGTACAATTTTCCTGTCGCCAACTTATATTTCGCGGAAAGACCACATAGATAAGATAAAAGAGATTAGGGCTCGTACAGAGACATATAGGCAGACATTTTTCCCTCGTTCTGTTTGGGAGTGGAACAGGGAGAGAAGATGCTAGTTGTGGTACGAGGTACCCTCTGCCCCGCACCTTATGGTGGATTGCGAAGTATGTATGTAGATGTAGATGTAGAACTGACATTGACGACACATCCACTGCTAGTGAACGACCGGTGTAAAATCGGGGGTGGGGGTGTGGGAAGGGGATATGGAGGGGCAGGCTCTTGTTGGAAAATCCACGATGCAAAATTGCTTGGTCGGAAGTCCCACGGTACCTATGGCGCCTATAAAAGGGTCGGAAACACCACAGTCGAAAAGCCCTCTTAGCCACACGCCGTTGCTGTTTTCCTACGAAATGTTTCCAGGCGGCCGAGCAACGATGATCTAAACGTAGTCTGCGAGATGTCAGATCGTCGTGCCGGAAGACGCCACAGCTAACGATGTAACCTTCCACTCACACACGCGGTACGTTTGGACGGATTTGCGATAACTCCACACTGCATTGGCATCTTGGGATATGGGCCTTATGGAATGAACTGTACGTATAGAGCGTTCTCCATCTTGGATGTACTTGAAAACTTCTACCTAATGGCATCCGTCCATCCTAGAGGGATGATGGTGTAACATGCTTGGTTCAGCGTCTGCTTTGGCTAAAAAGTACCACTCGAGAGTGGCAGTCCCTACTGCAGTTTGGACATGTGAAATTTGAGGGACTTCGAACAGAAGCCGGTCTGTCTCTTCGCTTTGTCCTCTTCCTGATTTGTTCCTGTGTGCGTTCGTCCTCTGAGAGCTTGACGCCGTTGCGCAGTTACTCGCCACTTGACACGGTCATCTGCAGTGCTTTCCCAGTGAGTTGGATTGATTCTGGTCTTGGTCAGGTCTCTCTTGCAGACATCCTTGAAACGAAGATGCGGTCGTCCCAATGGCCTCACACCCTCCTGAAGTTCTCCGTACAGCAGTCGTTTTGGTATCCGTTCAGGATCCATGCGCCTGACATGTCCCAGTCATCTTAGACATCGATGACTCAGGAGTGCAAAGATGCTGGTTGTGCTAGCACGATGAAAGACTTCAGTGTTGGGTACTCCATCTCTCCAAGAGATCTGAAGGATCTTCCGGAGACGGCGGAGATGGAAGCTGTTGAGTCGGGATTCATGCTTAGAAAGAGTTGTCCATGTCTCACAGCTATAGAGAAGGGTGCTTATAACACAAGCGTTGTAAACTTTCAATTTAGTTTTTGTGGTAAGCAGTCCGTTATTCCATACTCTGTTTTTCAATCTAGCCATGACAGATGATGCCTTTGCGATTCTGTTAGTAATTTCAGTGTCCATGGACAAGTTGCTACATATTGTGGATCCCAAGTAGGTAAAGTCATCAACTACCTGGAGAGGATTGCCATCAATGCTGATGGATGGAAGGTTGCTAGTGCTCTGCTCTGCGCCATCATCTTAGTCTTTTGAAGGCGGATGAGTAGACCAAATTTTTCACAGGCCCATGATAATTTGTTAATTATATACTGCAGCACATCTTCTGAGTTCGCTACTAGAGCTGCATCGTCCGCATATAACAACTCACGGATAACAACTGCATTTACTTTGGTCTTGGCCTTGAGGCGAGCAATGTTGAAAAGATTTCCATCAGACCTCCTATGTAGATACACTCCCTCCTCATAGTCTTCAAAGAGAAAAGAAAATCCCAAAGCAATGTAGGAGCTAACACACACCCCTGTTTCACACCGCTATTAACAGGGAATGCTTCTGATGTTTTACCGTTGCAGCAGATTGTTGCTTGTGTTTTCGCATGGAAAGAGACAATTATTTGTAGTAGTTTAGGCGGGCGTCCAATCTTCTGTAACAGTTTGAAAAGCCCATTTCTGCTCACTAAATCAAACGCTTTAACAAGGTCAAAGAAAGCATTAAAAAGTGGCCTCTGCTGCTCACATTTCTCTTGTAGCTGTCTAAAGGAGAAGATCATACCTACGGTTGATAGGTCAGGCCTGAAGCCACACTGAGATTCTGGGTAGATTCTGGAAGCTAAGATTTGTAATCGCATTAGGATGACTCTTGCATAAACTTTCCCGGCTACACTTAGGAATGAAATGTCTCGGTAATTGATATAGTCACTTCTGTTCCCTTTCTGTTTATTTAGAGTAACTATCCTCGAATTCCGCATACTCATCGGGACATAACCTTCTTCCCAGCTGATTGTGATAAGTGAATATAAATGTTTGAAAAGAACAGACTTGATATACTTAATAAGCTCTGCAGGGATCCCGTCTTCACCTGGGGCCTTTCCGTTAGCAAAAGAATCTACCATACACCATGAAAAGCTGTTGATTAGATAATCCTCATTATAATATGTTAAAATAAATTATCATCGAAGCAGCAGTTCTGTGTGATTGATAACATTTTCCGTAAGTTTTACAATACTTATACTGTCGCAGTATCGTCACCATCAAAACTTCTAAAGTTCCCTGTGGAAGTATATAAACTAAGAGGAGATTCCATTTGCAAAACCAAATAGTTATCTGTGTTGAGTACTGTAGAATTGCATTTGGTCTGCGAACACTTAAAAAGTAACAGTATAGGGAAACAAAATTAAAAATTGAATGTTCCGATGTTGTGCCTCTTTGAGGGCTTGTGGAAATTTGCCCAGTGTTATCTGCCGGCAGTTTGATCTTACTTTGTTTCTTCTGTGAGACAGTACCGTAAGAGTGTTTTGCTCATTACATTCAATGACTCACTAATGCGTTTCATCAAACTAGGTTTTTTCAGAATTTCATTAAATTTATGCAGTTTAAATACATTCACCAATTTTCTAAAATATTCGTCTTCGCCATACCTGTGAGGCAACGCGGTATTGACAACGCATATGTGCGTCGACCCTTAACAAAAGCTGTATTTATTGAGTTCACGTCGTTTAATCTCGACTCCTGTTTCCACAAAATCACAGAAAGTTTCGCGAGTTCTTAAGGGGTAAAATTTAATTTTCACTTTGTGATTATACATTATCGGATAATAACCAAGTAATGGCTGTTAGCAAACTTTTCCAGTCCATAAATTTGCTTCGATAACAGGGCACCGCTAAAGTTACAGAGTAAATTCACCGTCGAAGTTTAGGCAGCGTTACAAATTTTTCTAGCCATTGTTGACAGATAACACGAAAGCATGTATTAGGCCTATTTATGCAGGATAGGAAATAACATCAAAGAGTTATTGAATGAGGTTTCTTCTCGTTTTAGAGCGCCTAAAAGGAATAGCGGCCACCTTTCATCTATATACACAGGATTTGGTTGTGATTTTATGCAGGGAACTGCTTGAACCAACGCAGAATATTTGTTTATGTGACTGAAAATGTATTCCATGTGTTGGTGATGCTGTGAAAGAAGGTATGAATATGGATCATGTACCATCAAAAGGTGTAAATAAAATTAGCATCCCACAATTCCATAAAATTGTGAAGTCTTAGAGAATAATTAGTAAAATAAATTTAAAGTAAATTATAGTACCTTGTATCATCATAAGGGGCGTGCAATGGCTGATTGTTTCAATGCAGCTGCACTGGTCTCACAAAAGGCCTTCAATTTGTTGTTCAGTTCCTTGAAAAATATCACAGAAAATTGAAGCTGGCATCCAACTTGTTTCATTCCAACTCCAGTGATCAGACCATTCTTACAACATGCCTTCAGTGCGCTCGGTGTTTCTGAATGATATAACAAGTTATAATTACAACTATTTGCAGAATTTCTTCCGAAAAGGAGAGTGCATCAACTCTTAGCTTCCTTAAAAGAGGGCGTAGTTTCTTCTTCGACATAAATGTGTGCATGGGTACGCATTCGTTTAAAAAATAAATGTGTTTTATTTAGTCTAAGCTTTAGTTACCTTATATGTGAATTATTTCTGGCGCATTTTCTGTCAACCCTACTTGCAATTATTTCACCCTGTATTTTTTGCCACTATTGCTTCTTCCCCCAGTTTTACGTCAGTGAGTAAAAGTAATGTTGTCATCAAACCAGTCCTCCGATCTTTGAACCGAATTACTTAGCCTGTTACAGGGACTGATGCTTTGACAGTAGGCAAAATGAGGCTACGGACCCTTTTCAAGATAGATGGCCAGTATATCTGAGTGTATTTAGGTGTTAGCTGGAGTCGTTGTGTGTTTTCAATCATTGTGTTGTAAATTCGAGCAGTGAATTTTTTTTTTTAATTTTCTACTCTGTATTTGTTTATCTCTAAAATGCGCATTTATGTATTCATATGGCGCTGTCTACGAATTTGCATAGACTGAATATCACATAACCGCTGATACGTTAAATTTAAATACACATTTGGCTATACTAATTTTTTCTATGGTGAGAACCCTATTCGCTCGTTTCAAATAGATTACCATTGTCTGTTCTGTACCTTTTTTTTTATTTTACCCAATACCGCTTATCTGGCTAAAATTGACATAATTACGAAAGAATGTTTAAGCTCCTGTTTAGTCGTAGCATTATGCATGGGAAAAAAAGACGCTTCATGGTTGGCCAAGACGTAGACGTTAACCTAGTAAGGCTTTTGCACATGGACAATTTTTTTTTTAGGATTGTTCTCGTAGGATTGCCATCATTCTATGTGTCTTATCGTGTTAGTTGAAGGAAACCATTTCCTGAGGAATTTGATGTGATGCATATGTAATATACAATCAAATTGTGACCTCGTGGTGATGCTAACTGTTCCAAGTGTGACGTAACTTAGATCTATCCGTTAACAAAATCAGAATGGCCAATTTGATTTTATATAATATTGCTCCACGGTCTGTTTAGTATTGGTGGATTGGAGTCTCTGCTAGTTCTATATCTCCTTCATCGGGTATCAGGACACTGATATCGTCTACATATGTGTGTACAGCTGTTTTGATGCTGAATAAATTGACACCTTGTAGGCTTGAATTTAACCTTCCTAACAGAGACTCCATTGCAGTAGCATATACATTGGCGAACAGGCGATAACCTTGTTTCAGCTCCTGCTGAATGGAATACATGTACCCTGTTAACGTATCATTTACTTTTATCCTGTTTCGAATTCGTTTAATGCAATGTTTTAGAATAATTATAAATTTGTGTCAAAACTGAGGCTTGTCATTGTTGTAAAGAGATATTCATCCTCCGTTATGTCGTAAGTCTTTTCAAAAAAATAAAGCGGCTGTTTTAAGAGGCGTTTGAGCAAGCCATATTAGGTAAATAAGAGAAGTGGATGAAGGAGAGTTCGAGTGCAGACAAAATATTTCCTGCTCTCCCTCCGCCACCAGCGTTAATATATATCAAGGCTGTCATCTAAATTATATATCAAGGCTGTCATCTAAATTATCAAAAATGGCTCTGAGCACTATGGGACTTAACTGCTGAGGTCATCAGTTACATAGATCTTAGAACTACTTAAACCTAACTAACCTAAGGACATCACACACATCCATGCCCGAGGCAGGATTCGAACCTGCGACCGTAGCGGTCGTGCGGTTCCAGACTGTAGCGCCTAGAACCGTTCGCCCACTCCTGCCGTCATCTAAATAATCAGCTATGCAAACGAGAGGTGCCAATGGCCTTTTCACAGCTGTAACACCGGTTCCCATCAAATCACCAAAGTTCACCACTGTCGGCCTTGTCTGGCACTTGGATGGGTCACTGTCCATGTCTGCCGAGTGCTCTTGGAAAGTGGGATGCACTCTGCCTTTGTGAGGCCAATTGAGGAGCTACTTGATTGAGAAGTAGCTACTCCAGTCACGAGAACTTTCAATGGGCAGGAGTGTGGTTGTGTGACTGCAAGCCCTTCCATATCCGTATCCAGTGACTCCTACAGGCGGAGGGCCTTCTGATGCCAATTCAGATGGACTTAAACCAGAGGTGAATGTATTGTGTGCCCAGTGGTATGTATGTATGTATTAAACCACGGACCTACAAGCGACGGAGAAGCTTCGCTCGGCCACAGCCCTCAGGGGTTCACAAACCCACCACAGTCCACCCACCCCACCACCGCCCCAGCCCCACACCGAACCCCCAGGGTTACTGTGCGGATCGGCCCACAGTGGATCCTCCCGCCCCCCCCTTCCCCCCCCCCCCCCCAATCTCCTCGCGAACGGCTCATGTTAGACGAGTGTAACCCCAATGTTTGAGTGGTAGAATAATTATGGTGTACGCTTAAGTAGAAATGGTGTTTGCACAGCAATCGCTGACGCTGACGCAGTGTAGCTGACGTGGAATAAGGGGAACCAGCCCGCATTCGCCGAGGTAGATGGAAAACCGCCTTAAAAACCATCCACAAGCTGGCCGGCACACCGGACCTCAAGATGAATCTGTCGGGCGTGTTTGTGCGCGGGGACCGGCACACCATCCCGCTCGGGAAGCAGCGCGTTAGACTGCACGGCTGGCCAGGCAGGCTGTGCCCAGTGGTACTCCAACCGATATGCCAGGTTCTGGGCCCATATGATGAAGAGTGCAGTCTGGCAATGTTCATTCTCCTTCCATCAATATATACACTCATCATGGTGCTGTATGCAGAACCAGGACTCATTTGAAAAGAAGATGTGGTTTCTCCCCCTTGTCCGTTGTTGTCACAGGGCGCACCTCTGTTAGTATAACTCCCTCTGTTACCACGTAAGGGGAAGCCATGACACTGGTTGTCGTACTGCCAGTCCAGGATGCTCCAGTCACAATCGCACTGACCATGTGAATACTTATCCCCCTGCAAATAAACCTATTTCCTAACTCAAGGTATGTGATATGGCCAAACGAATAATATTCCTGTCCTCTCAATAACGAGGCACGTAGGATGTCCGAGATCTGGTATGGTGTTGTTATTGCCCTTCTGAAACCATCGATTCCAAATTCATATCACAACTGTGGGATCCAGATAGGCCATGATCCTACCGTATATGTTACCAATATGTGTGGTTATAGTATTGCAAACTCACTTGTGACACTCTTTTCGCGGTTGCCGACCCAATGTATGAGCAAAGTGATTTATCAGTTTTTAATGTATTTCAGAATAGTAAAGATGTCTTTTTTTGTAACTACAAAAATATTGTGTTGTTTGCTCTTTCGTTTTCCTGCCAATTATTGGGAGAATACGTGATATCCCCGCCGTCCGAGCTGCGCCGAATACCTGGACACTAAGGTTGGACTCATCAACGATGGTGGTCGAGTTTAGGTCCGTTCTGTGCGCATCTTTATGCATTCTCCGACAGCCAATGAGCGTTCAGTAGTGTTCTGAGCGCTTGCTGTGAATGTCATAGCCAGTGCGAGCATTAAACTTGTTTGCAGCGAGTTATTTAGTGAATTTTTATTCGATTTGTTGTTGTTTGTCACTGCGGATGACGGTGGTGAGCGACAAATACTACATAGGCAAAAGATGGACATAATTTGCAGGATACATGCTTTCTTCAAACGCAAAGCAGATGTACTACAATTGCCACCGATCATGACCAGGACTCTAACTGTATGTGACGCCTCACGAAGAAGTGCAGACACACTGTCCTGGGATGATCTGAGAATAGTAAAAACTGGTGTTCGGTATATCGCTATTAACGAAATGGTTGTTATCTTGTTTGATGTGTTCTTGTTAAGATTACCAGAATCACGCCAATGTTAATAAATGTATAAATTGATAGCAAATAAGCGGTTCTCTTTTCAAAGCAGTTAAACCATATCTCAGAATAAATTGTAACAGATTTCTCATTTATTTTTGCCTGCTTTTAAGTTAGAAAATGGCTTGCAGAATATTTGAAATGGGTGCGAAAGAAGTTTTTGGTGAAGTAGCTGAGTTTCATTTGAGGAGAATGTTTTGTTACTATTGTAACGCCGCTACCATTTTGTAGGCAAATCTGTGTGAATGTTTGGAGGAGTACTGCAACAACCATTGGCAGTTAGCGAGTGCAGGGTGTTGTCATTTCAGTTGAGAGCGTTGGAACTTAAATAGTGGAAACTGTTTATTCACAACCGACACAAAAGAGTTACATGGTTGCACCTGATACCGTCCTTCAAAGTAGTCACCAGCGTTGTGTAGACGTAGTATACCGTTAGCAGACGCTGTGCTGTTCATGGTGCGAATGGAGGGGCCTACCGCCTGTCGAATCTCTGGAACAGTTCTGAAGCGAATGCCACGAAGTGGCTCCTTCACCTTCGGAATCAAATCAAAGTCACAAGGACTTAAGTCCGGGGAGTATAATGGTTGGTACAGTACATCCCAGTCCCATCGACCGAACAAAGCAGCCACAGCTTGCGCTGTATGCGCCCGCGCATTGTCGTGCAAAATGATGGGTGGGTTGTGCAGAAAGTGTCGCCGCTTCTTTCGCAAAGCTGGTCGCAGGTGATGCTCCAAAAATGAACAGTAATACTGTGCATTGACGGTCTGACGTGAAGGAACGTAATGCGTTAGGATAACACCATCACAGTCTTACAGGAGAATCACCATAACTTTAGACTGCTCCATTCCTTCCATCAACCGAACAGGCTCTGCTAACGCCTTTCACATCGCTGGCAACGGGTTCTACACAACGTTGGTGCTACTTTGAATGACAGTAACAGGTGCAAACATGTAACTCTTTTGTATCTGTTGTGAATAAATAGTTGTTACTATTTAAGTTCCAACCCTCGTATAACAACTGAGTTATTGGAATATTGCGAGACGGGTCAGGGTCTTTTGGTGAAACCTGCCAGCACAGCAATGATGCACAATCCTTTCAGTACGCCAGCGGGTTTTGATGACGTTGCTAAGTACATGACTGGATGTGGTGCATTGGCATAACAGATACAATCATTTGTGTAGTAGTTTCATTCGCAGCACAGCAGATCTGTCAGGACATGGAGCTACGACAGACGAGCGGTCCACATGGAACCACCAGCATCAGTCATGATTTTAAATCTCCATCACAGTACGAGCTTTCTTGACTAAGCCCACCCTCCGGATTTAGCGTCATGGCGCAGCAGACCTTCCAGACCAATTTCAGCAGCAAGCAGGACTCTTACGTAAGGGGTAGCGGGTCGTATCCCACACACGACAGCCGTCTTACCTCCTTACTAAAATGCGTGCCTCTGTGCTGCAAGCCAGCAGAGTCTGGGACACAGTAATTCATCACAAAGCGGGCTGCCACAGCAAGAGTGCCGACTGCCTTCGTGCGCCGCTGACGAAGGGTTGTGACGTGGCGCCCACGAGAAATACGGGCCCCACAGTGAACTTGTGATGGTTAGTTGTCTTGCCTGCCATACGAAGTGAACGCTCAGTCCCATTCGGGGCCCACAGGAAAACAGTAAGTTAGTGAAAAGATACGCTCTAAAGGGACACTGTATGTACTTAAACGCACTGTTAGGAATTATAAAACTGGTCTAAAAGAGTAACTCGGCCCCTTCTGGATCCGGTGGGTGCAAATTGTAAGGTTTGTAGTGTCACGCACTGTGCACATGTCACAGGGCCCGTATATCTCGTTGGCCCCGTTTGTGGCGTGACTCACGCAACGGGGTTACACGCCACATACTGGCTTCAGCAGAATTGGGCCTACGCGTTGCAGTGAGCTGGCCGGACTTTGGTTATTTTGTCACGGGTCGCCCAGCTCTCTACTCGTGAAGGGGTGGTGTCGTTGCTACCATATCCTATCGCAGCATTAATGTATGAGTGTAAATTAAGCGTTAAATTTGATAGCTGAATCTCTCTGGGTCTTCACCGACCTGCTACCTTGCCTCAACCCTCCATCGCCAATCATCCTAACACCATATCCACTCCACTACCCTCAGGTTGGCTATGCCACTGAGAATTTTCAGAAGATGTTGCATATTTAGTCTGTGCTGATCGGAGGTATTATATATGATTATCATTGGCTGCAGCATATGTGAAAGAAGTCAATTATTATCGTCATTCCTGCATTGCTTCTACAAATTTTTTCTCTCTCATGTTGAAAAGAAACCGAATTTTCAATCACCATTAACAATTAATTCATAGGATTACTGGACGGCAAAACATCATGGCACATAGTTCTCCTTCTTGCGAGAGGCATTACATGAGACATAACACGAGTTTCTCTCAAACAATCTACACTCAAACGCGATTTCTGAATGAAGAATCTTTCCTTTAGTAGAAAATGAAGATTCCGTACTCCTACCTACTGTACACGGTCGCACGGAAATGCTAATCGTTTGCTTTTCCAAACATGTGATGACATTGTAATGGCTAGTACTGTACATGCAGATGCTTATAGCATCTAGAACTGCAGCAGTATTAGCAAATGTTTCGCTAAGCGTCAGTAGATCCAATGAATATGTGCGTTTACATGAGCCGGCCACATTTAAGGCAATATTTGATCGCATAGCGTTGTCATCAACATTGCTGCAATACTAGGCACATACGCGTTATGACTGGGCAATACTGCTGATGCATATACACTATTGACCATTAAAATTGCTACAGCACGAAGATTGCGTGCTACAGACGCGAAATTTAACCGACAGGAAGAAGATGCTGTGATATGCAAATGATTAGCTTTTCAGAGAATTCACACAAGATTGGTGCCGGTCGCGACACCTACAACGTGCTGACATGAGGAACGTTTCCAACCGATTTCTCATACACAAACGGCAGTTGACCGGCGTTGCCTGGTGAACCGTTGTTGTGATGCCTCGTGTAAGGGGGAGAAATGCGTACTATCACGTTTTCGACTTTGATAAGGGTCAGATAGTAGCCTATCGCGATTGCAGTTTATCGTATCGCGACATTGCTGCTCGCGTTGGTCGAGAAGCAATGACTGCTAACAGAATATGAAATCGGTGGGTACAGGAGGATAATACGGAACGTCGTGCTGGATCCCAACGGCCTCGTATCACTAACAGTCGAGATGACAGGCATCTTATCCGCGTGGCTGTAATGGATCGTGCAGCCACGTCTCGATACCAGAGCCAACAGATGCGGACGTTTGCAAGACAACAACCATCTGCACGAACAGTTCGACGTCGTTTGCAGCAGCAGGGACTATCAGCTTGGAGACCATGGCTGCAGTTACCTTTGACGCTACATCTCAGACAGGAGCGTCTGCGATGGTGTAGTCAACGACGAACCTGGGTGCACGGATGGCAAAACGTCATTTTTTTTTGGATGAATCCAAGTTCTGTTTACAGCATCATGATGGTCGCATCCGTGTTTGACGACATCGCGGTGAACACACATTGGAAGCGTGTATTCGTCATCGCCAACTGCCGTATCACCTGGCGTGATGGTATGTGGTGCCATTGGTAACACGTCTCGGTCTCGTCTTGTTCGCATTGACGGCACTTTCAACAGTGGAGGTTACATTTCAGATGCGGTACGGCCCGTGGCTATACCCTTCATTCGACCCCTGCGAAATCCTACATTGCAGCAGGATAATGCACGACCGCATGTTGCAGGTCCTGTACGGGACTTTCTGGATACAGAAAATGTTCGACTGCTGCCCTGGCCAGCACATTTTCCAGATCTCTCACCAATTGAAAACGTCTGGTCAATGGTGGCCGAGAAACTGGCTCGTCAATATACGCTAGTCACTACTCTTGATGAACTGTGGTATCGTGTTGAAGCTGCATGGGCAGCTGTACATATACACGCCATCCAAGGTCTGTTTGACTCAATGGCCAGGCGTATCGAGGCCGTTATTACGGCCAGAGGTGGTTGTTGTGGGTACTGATTCCTCAGAATCTATGCACCCAAATTGCGTGAAAATGTAATCACATGTCAGTTCTAGTATAATATATTTGTCCAATGAATACCCGTTTATCATCTACATTTCTTCTTGGTGTAGCACTTCAATGGCCAGTAGTGTAGTTGCCGACGCATTGCCGAGGGGTTTATGGTGTTCTCCACAAGGATGGAGATTATTTCGTATTGCAGGGCATCTATCTCTGTCCTTGTCTGTAAATGCTATCATTTTGCTCTCAAATTTGTTTCCAGCTCTATCAGCGACAACGGCGCAACCGCTTATTTGATATATGCTCTCTAGTATCTGAGCGAAAACAATAGTTTCGCTCGCGTTCGGAAGCTCGCGGGCGTACATGTTTTGTTAGTTGTTTGTTGTGTACAGTAATGGAGAAGTGGACAAACGAATGAACTATGAATTTCACAAATGTTACTCATCTAAGAGCTATGGGACGCCGAAAGTAATGCATAAAACGATCGCAATCTGAAAAACAACAGTTGCAAGCTGTTGCTGACGAGGTAGGAATCAAGCTTGATTTTGCTTATCAAAGTGTGTTGACGTGTGCTGGCGAATAAAAAGAAAACATAAATAAGAACTGTACTCATATTTCAAACTTACCTTAGTGAAATCTTTTAGTCCTTCTGCCAAATTATTGCATACTTCTGGTACAAAGAGGATTATTGATAAATAGTGGACTTCAAAGAAATACATTGAACTGTTGTACTTCTGGTTTTAAGTACTGGTGAGTACTTAAATACAAGAGAGATAGGCAATCACGTTATAAACTGCATGCACTCGGTCATATTTCTGTCGATTTTAGCAGCTTTCGAATCAGCTGCTTGTGCGAGATATTAGAAACTGTGTTTTGACACCCTAGTAAAATTGCGGAAAAGATGTGTATCGAACTTCAACTCACGAGTTAAATTTCTGAAGCATTCCGTTCACTTAAAGAAGAGCGCGTCCACAAAGCCCGATTGGTCTTGCGCTTTCTAATATTATTCCTCGTGTGATGTAAAAGCAGAAGATCCGCACTTTCTTTCACTTGCTCGAGTTCGTCGAAAAACGGTTCAAATGGCTCTACGCACTATGGGACTTAACATCTGAGGTAATCAGTCCTCTAGACTTAGGACTACTGAAACCTAACAACCTAAGGACATCACAGACATCCATGCCCGAGGCAGGATTCGAACCTGCGACTGGAGCAGGAGCGCTGTTCGGCACTGAAGCGCTTAGAACCGCTCGACCACAGCGACCGGTGAGTTCGTCTGTTTTGTGACAACACTGTGGCGCCTTGCAAACGCTTCTAGCCCAGGAATGTATTGCATCAAACGTTGCGGACAATACTGGCCGGTAGTATCGTACGAGGGGCGTTCAAGAAGGAGGCAACATTTCTTTTTCTCTGCCAATCTCGCTTCAAAAAATACGGAATTTATTGCGAGACATCGAAGAAAATTCCCACTCCAGTTCCTGTGGTTTCATGAATGTCAGATAGGCGGCGGTGCTATACGCAGCCTTAAAAACGGCGTCTGTAGCGTAGGTGCGTTCCAAGCAGCGAGCTGTGATACAGTTTCTTTTGGCGGAAAACTAACATCACATATTTTTATAGGTGCTTGCAGATTATCTACGGAGATGTAGCAGTGGTATAAAAGCACGGTGAGTTTGTGCGAGGCAACTGTCATCACCTCAACAAGACCACACAAACTTGTCCGGTCTCCCAGTGTGCCGGCCGGGCGCTTCAAGCTGTGACTCCTCTAGTGTTGGAACCTGACGACACTCGCATTCGAGGTGATCGACGGATTACAATCAAACACCTCGCCGCACAACTGGACCTCTCTGTTGGTAGTGCTGATAAACTCGTCCACCAGCTGGGATATTCAAAGGTGTGTGCCCGCAGTCTAAAGAGCAATGAAGCGGAATTGCCTGCGCGCTACAACGCTGACCGTGACAATTATTTGTCGAACATCGTCATAGGTGATGAAACTTTCAAACCGGAAGAAACGGCAATCAATGGTGTGGCACCACATCGCCTCTCCAACGAGAAAAAGCTCAAATCCGCACCCTCAAATTGCGACGATTTTCTAGAACTCTGAAGGGATTATTCTGTTTGATGTCCTTCTTCATGGTGCAGCGGTCAACTCTGAAGTGTTGTACCCTCAGCAGGTTAAAGAGACGACTTCAGCGCTTTCATCGCTACTTCTCCTTCTCCATGACAACGCAAAGCCTCACACAAGTCTGCGCACCCGAGAGGAGCTCACAAAACTTCATTGGACTGTTAGTCCGCGGCTCGTGGTCTTGCGATATCGTTCTCGCTTCCCTTACACGGCGTCCTGGGTTCGATTCCCGGCGGGGTCAGGTATTTTCTCTGCCTCGAGATGACTGGGTGTTGTGTGTCTTTCATCATCATTTCATCCTCATTCACTGGCAAGTCGCCGTAGTGTGTTAAAGAATCTTTGGAGTGGCGGCCGAACCGCCCCGCGAGGAGTCTCCCGGCCACCAGTGCCATACGCTCATTATTATTGGACTGTTCTTCCTCATCGACTCTACAGCCCGGACATCGCACCTTCCATCTGTTTGGCTCAATGAAGGATACTCTCCGTGGAAGCAGCACTTATCATGGAGAGGTTACACTGAGGTGGAATGAAATGTCGTGTGGCGAGGGACTCTGATGCAAGTACCTTGAGGTGACGCCCCTTCGGCGACTTGCGCGTCGATGAGGATGAAATGATGATGATGAACACGACATAAACATCCAGTCCCTGAGCGGAGAAAATCCCCAACCCAGCTGGGAATCGAACCTCCCTGGCATGAAAAGCCGGCAATCTGTCCACTCAGTTACGGTGGCAGACTACACTGAGGTGACAAAGAGTCATGGAACAGCGATGTGCACATATACAGATGGCTGTAGTATCGATTGTATTGCATTGTATGTTAACTGACGGCCTAGAAACGACGGAGAGGCTCTGTCCCCGCCACAGCCGCAGTGGTCCACAACCCCACGACGACTACCGCAGTCCACTTCACCCATCCGCGACCCCATACATACTGAACCACTCTTTCAGGGTTATTGTGTGTTGTGTGGTTCGGCCCCTGGTGGATCCTGGATCCCCCCCAGGGAACGTCTCAAACCAGACGAGTGTAACCCCAATGTTTCTGTGGTAGAGTAATGGTGGTGGACGTGTATGTGGAGAACTTGTTTTCACAGCAATTGCCGACATAGTGTAGCTGAGGCGGAATAAGGAGAAGCAGCCTGCATTCGTCGAGGAAGATGGAAAACGCCTAAAAACCATAAACAGACTGACCGGCGCACCGGCCCTGGACGCATGTCCGCCGGGCGGATTCGTGCCGGGGATCAGGCGCTCCTTTCCAATCCGGAAAGCCGTGCGTTAGACCGCACGGCTAACCGGGCGGGCTAGCATTGTTTACACAAGATATAAAAGGGCAGTGCATTGACGGAACTGTCATTTGTACTCAGGCGATTCATGTGAAAAGGTTTCCGGCATGATCATTGCCGCACGACGGGAATTAACAGACTTTGAAAGCGGAATGGTAGCTGGAGCTAAAAGTATGGGACATTTCATTTCGGAGATCGTTAGCGAATTCAGTATTCCGAGATACACAGTGACAAGAGTGCGCGGAAAGTACCAGACTTCATGCATTATCTCCGACCACGAATAACGCAGTGGCTGATAGTCTTCATTTAACGATAGCGAGCAGCGGCGCTTGCGCAGAGTTGTCAATGATAGCAGACAAGCAATACTGCGTGAAATAACGGCAGAAATCTGTTGGGACCTATAACGAACGTATCCGTAAGGACAGTGTGGCGAAATTTGACGTCAATGGTCTATGCCAGCAGCCGACCGAAGCGAGTGTGCCGCGTGGTCCAGGGCGTCTTGTCATGGTTCGCGCTGCTCCCCGCCCCATCGGAGGTTCCAGTCCTCCCTCCGGTATGGGTGTGTATGTTGTCCTTAGCGTAGGTTATTTTAACTTAGATTCCGTAGTTGTTAAGGTTAGGGACTGATGACCTCAGCACAAAATGGTTCAAATGGCTCTGAGCACTATGGGACTTAACATCTGTGGTCATCAGTGCCCTAGAACTTAGAACTACTTAAACCTAACTAACCTAAGGACATGACACATATCCACGCCCGAGGCAGGATTCGAACCTGCGACCGTAGCGGTCGCGTGGTTCCAGACTGAAGCGCCTAGAACCGCGAGGCCACCACGGACGGCTGACAGCAGTTTGGTCCCATAAGATCTTACTACAAATTTCCGAAGCGTCTTTGCTAACAGCACGACATCGCCTGCAACCACTCTCCTGCGCTCGTGACCATATCGGCTGGACACTATACGAATGGAGGACCGTGGTCTGGTTAGGTGAGTCCCGATGTCATTCGGTAAGACCTGATGGTAGGATTCGAGTGTGGTGCAAGCCCCACGAAACCAAGGACGCAAGTGGTCAACAAGGCATTCTGTAAGCCGGTGGTGGGTCCATAATGGTGTTGGCTGTGTTTACATGGAATGGGATGGGTCCTCTGGTACAACTGAACCGGTCATTCATTAGAAATGGTTATGTTCGGTTACTTGGACACCATTTGGAACAATTCATGAACTTTATGTTCACAAAGAACGATGGATTTTTTACGGATGCCAATGCTCCTTGTCACTGGGTCTTAACTGTTCGTGATTGGTTTGAAGAACATTCCGGACAGTTCGAGCGAATGATTTGGCCAGCTACATCGCCCGACATGGGACATAATCGATAGGTCAGCTTGTGCACAAAAACCAGCAATTTGAATACTTTCGAAATTACGGACATTCAGTATTTCTGCAGTGGACCTCCAAAGAGTCGATGCCATGTTGAGGTACTGCACTATGCCGGGCAAAAGAAGGTCCGACACGATATTAGAAGATATTCCATGACTTTTGCCACCTCAGTGCAGCAAGACGTTGGTCCCGACGTCGAGCAGTAGAGTGATACGGTTTTGGCATACAGACCCTCCCAGTAAAATGGCATAAGGCCGTTGCATCTAGTGGAAATTTTGTTGAAAAATAGGATTTTATAGCGAAAAGAGTGGGGAATAATATGGTGTAGCGGAATAATACACTACAGGCCATTAAAACTGAAGAAATGCAGGTGATAAAAGGGTATTCATTGGACGAATATATTATACTAGAACTGACATGTGATTAAATTTTCACGCAAGTTGGATGGATAGACCCTGAGAATTCAGTACCCAGAACAACCACGTCTGGCGGTAATAATGGCCTTGATACGCCTGGGCATTGAGTCAAACAGAGCTTGGATGGCGTGTACAGGTACAGCTGCCCATGCAGCTTCAACACCATACCACAGTTCATCAAGAGTAGTCACTGGCGTATTGTGAGGAGCCAGTTGCTCGGCTACAATTGACCAGACGTTTTCAGTTGGTGAGAGATCTGGAGAATGTGCTGGCCAGGGCAGCAGTCGAACATTTTCTATATACAGAAAGGCCCGTACAGGACCTGCAACATGAGGTCGTACATTATCCTGCTGAAATGTACGGTTTCGCCGGGATCGATGTGGTAGCTTTCTCCCTTCCCGCGCCCCGGTTCCCGAGTTCGATTCCCGGCAGGGTCATGGATTTTCTCTGCCTCGTGATGACTGGGTGTTGTGAGATGTCGTTAGATTAGTTAGGTTTAAGTAGTTCTACGTTCTAGGGGACTAATGACCATAGATGTTAAGTCCCATAGTGCTCAGAGCCATTTGAACCGGGATCGAAAGAAGGGTAGAGCCACGTGTAGTAACACATCTGAAATGTAACGTCCACTGTCCAAAGGTGCCGTCAATGCGAACAAGAGGTGACCGAGACGTGTAACCAATGGCACCCCATACCATCACGCCGGGTGATACGCCAGTATGGCGATGACTAATATACGCTTCCAACGTGCGTTCACCGCGATGTTGCCAAACACGAATGAGACCATCATGATGGTGTAAACAGAACCTGGATTCATCTTAAAAAATGACGTTTTGGCATTCGTGCACCCAGTTTCGTCGTTGAGTACACCATCGCTCCTGTCTGTGATGCAGCGTCAAGGGTAACTGCAGTCATGGTCCCCGAGCTGATGATCCATGCTGTTGCAAACGTCGTCGAACTGTTCGTCCCATTTGTTGATTCAGGGATACGATAAACAGCAATCGCGATAGGCTACAATACAACCCTTATCAAAGTCGGAAACGTGATGGCACGCATTTCTCCTCCTTACACGAAGCATCACAACAACTTTTCACCGGGCAACGTCGGTCAACTGCTGATTGTGTATGAGAAATCGCTTGGAAACTTTTCTCATGTCAGCACGTTGTAGGTGTCGCCACCGGCGACAACCTTTTGTGAATTTTCTGAAAAGCTAATCATATCACAGCATCTTCCTCCTGTCGGTTAAATTTCGCGTCTGTAGCACGTCATCTTCGTGGTGTAGCAATTTTAATGGCCAGTAGTGTACGTTGTATTGGGAACCTGAATAATACCAACCTGCTTTCACAAAAAAAGAAAAGAAATCTGTTGCATTACTTGATGGGTGAGCAACCGGCAATCCACAGGCCGCATCCGGCGCGCGATTGGATGCAATCTGGCCTGCGGAAGAAATTCCGGGTGGACCGAAAATGAACGTTTTTCTCAAAAACACGAGTTTTGACGCGTAATTTGCTGACGTGGCGCCTCGGAAAAGGTGTGCTGTACATCAGGGTACATTATCACATAAACGTTAAACCCACGGACGCTATAGTTTTGACTTACGCGCTAGCAGCGTTACTGTCACGTCATGCCGATGTGGCCCACGAACTTAAGGAAGTACACTACTGGCCATTAAAATTGCTACACCACGAAGATGACGTGCCACAGACGCGAAATTTAACCGACAGGAAGAAGATGCTGTGATATGTAAATGATTAGCTTTTCAGAGCATTCACACGGGGTTGGCGCCTGTGGTGACACCTACAACGTGCTGACATGAGGAAAGTTTCCAAACGATTTCTCATACACAAACAGCAGTTGACCGGCGTTGGCCGCTGATATGTTGTTGTGATGCCTCGTGTAAGGAGGAGAAATGCGTACCACCACGTTTCTGACTTTGATAAAGGTCGGAATGTAGCCTATCGCGATTGCGGTTAATAGTATCGCGGCATTGCTGCTCTTGTTGGTCGAGACCCAATGGCTGTTAAGAGATTACGGAATCGGCGGTTCAGGAGGGTAATACGGAACGCCGTGCTGGATCCCAATGGCCTCGTATCACTAGCACTCGAGATGACAGGCATCTTATCCGCATGGTGCAGGCACGTCTCGATCCCTGAGTCAACCCTTGACGCTGCATTACAAACAGGAGCGCCTGCGATGGTGTACTCAATGACGAACCTGGGTGCACGAATGGCAAAACGTCATTTTTTAGGATGATTTACAGCATCATTATGGTCGCATCCGTGTTTGGCGACATCGCGGTGAACGCACATTGGAAGCGTGTATTCGTCATCGCCATACTGGCGTATCACCTGGCGTGTTAGTATGGGGTGCCATTCGTTACACGTCTCGGTCACCTCTTGTTCGCATTGACGGTACTCTGAACAGTGGACATTACACTTCAGATGTGTTATGACCCGTGGCTCTACCGTTCATTCGATCCCTGCGAAACCCTACACTTCAGCAGGTTAATGCAGACTTCATGTTGCAGGTCTTGTACGGGTCTTTCTGGATACAGAAAATGTTCGACTGCTGCCCTGGCCATATCTCCCACCAATTAAAAACGTATGGTCAATGATGGCCGAGCTACTGGCTCGCCACGATACGCCAGTCACTACTCTTGATGAACTGTGGTAACGTGTTGAAGCTGCATGGGCAGTTGTACCTGTACACGCCATCCAAGCTTAATGCCCAGGCGTATCAAGGCCGTTATTACGGCCAGAGTTGGTTGTTCTGGGTACTGATTCCTCAGATCTATGCACCCAAATAGCGTGAAAATGTAATCACATGTCAGTTCTAGTATATTTGTCAAATGAATACCCATCTGCATTTCTTCTTGGTGTAGCAATTTCATTGGCCAGTAGTGTATGAGAATCAGGCCCTCAGATCACCAAAGGCTGCCCAGACCTGCATTACTTATTGAACGGGCCTCATAGTACATGTGGCTGCAATTTGTCTGGCTGCAATGTTGCTGGACAGTATGTATTGGCCGGCCGCGGTGGTCTAGCGGTTCTAGGCGCTCAGTCCGGATCCGCGCGACTGCTACGGTCGCAGGTTCGAATCCTGCCCCGGGCATGGATGTGTGTGATGTCCTTAGGTTAGTTAGGTTTAAGTAGTTCTAAGTTCTAGGGGACTGGTGGCCACAGATGTTAAGTCCCATAGCTCTCAGAGCCAGTATGTATTGTCGGCAATATGCAACTTTAAGTGCTCGTGCAAAAGTGCTTTTAGAGACACCTCTTCCAAACTTGTGCGATAACCTCAGTCACTCTGGTATGGGCGGAGTCTGGGGAGTGTGGTTGGTAGTGGGATGCGAACACCTTTGCGGGAAAGGCAGTGTAAATCACTCAGGCTTCGGGCGCAGAGGCGAGGTGCTGGCGACGTTAGACGTGTTCACACTCGCGGCTAAACTGGGCGGAAACGCGCTATCTGGCGGCGCGGCTGCGGGCTCGGCAGCAACTAATAACTCACGCCCCATAGCGCCGACACCTCACCTCCACCCCCGGCGCAATCTCGTTTCCACACGGCGAGCTCGCTGTCGAGCAGACACGCCGAGCAAAGCCGCGCCAGACCCCCATACAGACCGCCTCTCCTCAGCTCCCCTCCTGCGCACGGCGGATACGCCGCTGAAACACTTCGGATGAATATTTTGTGTGCCGTCTCGTAGCGATGGACGATACTACGCATCCTCTTATACAGGAAGGCGCACAAAACCCCGGCCAGGAGTACTAGACTGCTCATTGTCTTCTGCCAGTTGTGATCTATTGTGTCGAAGCTGTTGAGGCTGCGTTCTGTATCATAACACTGCAACTGCATTTACGTAGCTTGTACAATCAGATACCAAATTTGGTTTATTACGTACTATGACCCAACAGAACAAATAGTCCTGTCACGGAAAAGCCAAGTATAACACTACCGTCTGCTACTGCTATACCGTAACCACTAAGCTGGATGCAGTTCGTATACTGAAATTATTTTTATTAAAGCAATTACAGTATAAAGAAGCAGAGCAGTGTTACCCTCTGCCGGCGGGTGTGGGTGAGCGGTTCTAGGCGCTTCAGCCCGGAGCCGCGCGACTGCTACGGTCGCAGGTTCGAATCCTGCCTCGGGCATGGATGTGTGTGGTGTCCTTAGGTTAGTTAGGTTTAAGTAGTTCTAAGTTCTAGGGGACTGATGGCCTCAGAAGTTAAGTCTCATAGTGCTCAGAGCCATTTGAACCATTTGTTACCCTCTGAAAGGAATTTAGTTGTGTTGACTGTGATATACCTAATGGAGGTGGCTTATCCGAAGTGAAAGTCAGAATTACGTAAAAATTTAAACAGTAACAAACAATAAGTTGCTTATCCCCACTGTCCAAATAATAATAAAAACGGTCGCCAGCCTAATTAGGCATAACAATGAGGCAGACCGAGGTGGCCGAGCGGTTCTTGGCGCTACAGTCTGGAACCGCGCGGCCGCTACGGTCGCAGGTTCGAATCCTGCCTCGGGTATGGATGTGTGTGATGTCTTTAGGTTAGTTAGGTTTACGTAGTTCTAAGTTATAGGAGGACTGATGACCTTAGAAGTTAAGTCCCATAGTGCTCAGAGCCATTTGAACCATTAGAATGAGTAACATTCTTGTTACTGAAAATGAAAATAAGTAACTTCAATGGGCAAACACAGCCTATACTTTGTCACACGAGAGCGCAATGAACTCTGTCACTAGCAAATGTTACTGTTAAAGAAAGTGAAAGTGTTAACAGTTATAGAAACACAAGGCTATTAGCATAAGTACAACAGATAATGACACCCACTTTTTTGCTTTCAAGGCTTGGTCAAACTGAGTGGTTTCAATAATATTACTATTACAGTGCACTTTGGAATCAAAAATTGGACATAGGTTCAATATTACTTTTCAAACATATTCCTGTCTGACATGAAATATGGATATGGTGTACAGGAAATTAGTTATTGTGCATAGATAAGTCTCTCACTACTTAACACCTTTTTATTTAGACTGAAAATTAAATGGAATTCACTAACAGATTGCTTCTCTCTGTTTTTTGAATGAAGAAGTTACTGTTTTCATATATAGTTGTCTTTCTATTAATCGTTATGTAGCATGAGCACAATAGACAAACTATAGATCCTGTTACAACATTAATATGCACTTTTGATACATAAGAGGGACCCAGTATTGTACAGAAGTAGCAAGAGTAATTGAAACTTTGTATAATTAAGTAACTTTGTGCCTTTGAACACCTACAATGGAGGGGGACGCTTAATCTTGGCCACTGTAGCAGAGCAAACTAAACACACTTTCATTACATCACTAAAACACTTAGCAAGCATGAACATATAACTCTCAACAGTTGCAGTTCTGAAATTTTACTGCAGTGAAACGCAACATTGAGATATTTGTTACATCCTTTCAACAAACATTATTAATCTTAGCACATTCTATTGCCATATTAATTTTAATATGCTTTCAATAAAGGACACTCGGTAATCATAGTTCAAACGGATAGGAACCTGAGAGGTATTGTGATAAGGAAAAAATCAAGGTAGGTACATAAACTTATTTATAAATTACCTTATCTTTGATCACAGGTGGATTTGCAGATAGAATTGCTGGACTCGTGTCATTTCTTGGTGACGATGATAGATACCAATTTCAGAATAGTTTCAGCTTTTATCCATCCATCCGAGGCATTGGAAAGCGTCAGGAAAAGCCTCTCTCGGAACCAGCACAATACACAACTTTTACATGAGTAGTTGATAGTTTGGTAGCACGTCTCCGACTGACTCTTTGTTCCACCTTTCTAGCCATGCCAACCACATTTTGCGAGCGCTACACGGTTCCGTTCCCGAGGGGAACCACAACACCTTTTACATACGAAGCAACTAAGAACCCTAAGTGAAGGTCAGCAGTTTACATAGCAGCAAACAAAACATTTTAAATAAAACAGAACATTTGCATATATTGGTAGTTCTACACAAAGTTATTTAAATAAAATTATTTAATTTAAGAGATAACCAAAGAGATTATATGACAATGACAAAAGATATAATTTGCTCATATTGCACATATTACAGAGATTACACTTCCTACACTCTAAAAGACATCAAAGTTTTTACCAAAAAAGGAGTATACAATATTGTGTTATCGATTCAGTCAATAACATTTACAGAAGCTCAACAATGTAAAATTAAATAAAACAAAAGGCAAAATAAATCAATAGAGAATTAGAGCTGTGGTGCTACAGTATAGTCGGTACGAAAGCCGTTGAGAATTGACTAAGACCAGTGCCGGCTCTAGGCGTCCAGAGCGGCACATTTTTTGGGGTGGAAAAATCATAAATTCTAATGTGGTTCCAAATAGACGAATTAAACAAGACAATGGAAGTTTCATACAGATGATGATGATGATTGGATTCTGGGGTGCTGAACTGCGCGGTCATCAGTGCCCGTACAAATTCCCAGTCTGTACTCAGTCCAATATAGCCACTTTCACGAATGATGATGGAATGATGAAGACAACACAAACACCCAGTTCCCCGGCAGAGAAAATCCCCAACCCAGCCGGGTATCGAACCCGGGACTCCGTGATGCAGTGATAGCAACGCTAGCCATAGACCACGAGCTGCAAAATTGGCTCTGAGCACTATGGGTCTTAACATCTGAGGTCATCAGTCCCCTAGAACTTAGAACTACTTAAACCTAACTAACCTAAGGACATCACATACATCCAAGCCCGAGGCAGGATCCGAACCTGCGACCGTAGCGATCGAGCGGTTCAGGACTGAAGCGCCTAGAACCGCTCGGCCACAGCGGCTGGCCCACGAGCTGCAGACTTCATACAGTTGAGGAAGTGTGAGAAGAAGTTGTAAACACAAATCATTCACAAAATCCATTGTCTTACTGGATACCATCTACAGCACTGTGAAACAGATGACAAAGTGCTGTAGCTGCTCACCTCGGTTGCATTTTCAAAGTAGCAAAGGTCGCAGATGACAGTGTTTGCAACTCTGTTACTCCCATGCGCCTACACAACGCTTGAAATGTACCTGTGTCAGCTCGAAAGCCCCCAACAGAAACGAAAAAAACACACAGTTTTAATCAGCCAGGAGGTTTCATATCAGCACACACTCCGCTGCAGAGTGAAAATTTCATTCTAGAAACGAAAATCTTCGTAATAAAAAAGTAATGATACATGAAACTTCCTGGCAGATTAAAACTGTGTGTCGGACCGAGACTCGAACTCGGGCCTTTGGCTTTTCGGGGCAAGTGCTCTACCACCTGAGCTACCTAAGCACGACTCACGCCCGTCCTCAAAGCTTTACTTCTGCAAGTATCTCGTCTCCTACCTTCAAAACTTTACAGAAGCTCTCCTGCGAACCTTGCAGAACTAGCACTCCTGAAAGAAAGGATATTTCGGAGACATGGCTTAGCCACAGCCTGGGGGATGTTTCCAGAATGAGATTTTCACTCTGCAGCGGAGTGTGCGCTGATATTAAACTTCCTGGCAGATTGAAACTGTGTGCCGGACCGAGACTCGAACTCGGGACCGTTCCCTTTCGCGGGCAAGTGCTCTACCATCTGAGATACCCAAGCAGGACTTCAGGAAGTTTCATATCAGAGCACACTCCGCTGCAGAATGAAAATCTCATTCTGGAAATATACATGTCGGCATATGACGGCTCGCAATTCCTTAAATATATGTAGTGTTACGGTGTAAAGTCACTGCCGGCACGCCAGTCGAGAACGATACAGAAGAGAAGGCTGTGAGAAGAGGTCAGCCAATCGCACACTGACCAACCTCCCTCAAGGACGACAACGTGAAAGCAGCGGCCCCTAGGTGAAGACGACATAAGCGCCGCGCCCGACTTGTGGCAGCCCTCTTCGATAGCAGCTTCAACGTTAACCATTTTGCTAGCCAACGCATCATAGTCTCTTCATTAGTAATCTATACGCAGCACAGTTAGAGATCAGGAGTCATTGCAGTTCAGAGACTTTTGTTAGAAGCGGTCGTTACGACCAGAAGTGTTACTTGTATTTGTCTTTTATGAAGAAGACTGATTCAAAGTTAAGTATTTGTACTTGTCTTGTTATAATAAAACTCATTTATACGAGTTGTTTGATGGTTTGTCTAGAGAACCAAGTATGCAGTATAGTAAACAGAGGAAGAATAAGTAAACTATGCACTTCCTGTCACATGCCATAATATTTTGAAACCGGACATTGTGATTAAGGGGCGTTTACACGTGGAAAGGTGTATGGCATCCTCCCCTCACTCCCTCTAATTTAGATGCGCCATTAGCACCATTTACACTGTTCTTCTCATGGTCTTCAAAATTAGTTTTTTCTGCTATGTCTGAAACTCCTTTTTAATTTTCCCTCATTACCTTTTTTTCTCGATGTTGAAGCCATAATCAGTAACTGTTAATATTCAAAGTAATACGGAACAACCCGTAAAATCATATTCTAGAGCTGAAGCAACTATATTGCACAAAGTGTTTATCCAGTTTCCCTGTATTTCACATCTTTTGCGTTCCAACAACTTTATTTAGCATGTAACTGCAACTTTTCGCGACAATAAACGAAAGTGCTTTCAAAACTGCACTGCTTGTTTTGAGCCATAAATCATGTCACTGGCAATTTATACCCTTTCTTTTTCTTTCAAGAAAAAAAAGAATTTATATGTAAGTCACTCGCTGCTCCATGAGCTTCCACTTGTACAGCAGAAGTGACGACGATACCGTCGACCATGCGATACTCACCTGTGCTGGTTGCTAGAGGACTCTCAACAAACGCATCCCTCTGCACTGGGAACGCGGAAAGGCGACCAGATTTTAGTTATGTACTCTAAGAGTGACATAAATAATTTTGGTTGCATAATTAATTTTTTAGTTACACTGTAAACGTTTCACTACTGTTTTACGTACCTATGCCCCATACCTAGCCTATCTCTGGTTTTAACGACGTATTAAAGTCAAAAAGACGTGTGGATATGTACGCTATGTAAAAATGAGAGGTCGTCGACGAATGACGTTGCGAAAATGGTTGACTATGTCTGAAAATACAAAGAGGGCCTGGCCCGGGAGAGAGATGCAGGGGAGTGGGTGATTGGGGGGGGGGGGGGGGCTTGAAAATTCCGAAGAGGCGGCAAAATCACTGTAGCCAGCCCTGGTTGTCATGTGAAGTAAATACGAGGGTTGTCCAGAAAGTAAGTTGCGATCGGTCGCGAAATAGAAACCACTGGGAAAATCCGGTAAAGCTCTGCACAGATGTGTCGGGCAGTGTCTCTAGTATGCCCGTCGATCGTGTCGCGTCGCTCTTTTCAGTTCTGAGTGAACAGTGAGCACGTAAAGATGCGTACTGAATACCGTCTCCAGCCAAGTATGAGGACCTGGTTAGAGATTTCGCCTGTGTCATGCAGCCCACATAACACAACTGTCGAGCAGTTCCTTCTTCATGCCAATTCTCGGCCGCACACTGCAGGCGCCAATGAAGACGCTCCTGCAGCGTTTCCGATGAGAAGTGTTTGATCACCCACAAGACAGTCCGTAATTGGCTCCCTCTGAGTCTCATCTCTGCTCACAAGAACCGCTGGCTATGACGACAAAAAATTTCCACAGAAAACGAGCTGCAGGCCAGTACAGATAACTGGCCGAAAGAATAGGCGGTTGCTTTCTATGACGAGGATATTGGAAAGTTGATACAACACTACGACAGCACTCGAAGTTGGAGCGGCGACTATGTAGAGAAGTAGGTGGAAGGTGTACCTAACTGTTGCAAATCAAACGTTTCTGGTTTCCAATGTGGTTTCCACTTCGTGACCGATCGGAACTTACTTTCTGGACAACCCTAGCAGCTCTATCCTGTTCAAGAAAATATTGCGATAGCGGAGGTGTATGTGCCTATCCGTTCATTTAGGGAAATGATGAAAATTTTTGCAAAGAAGTTTCCTGGCTTTTTCATACCAGCAAAAAGCAGTATACTGGATTTGGTGACAAAATGCCGTAGTACATGATCAGTTGCAAATGCAAAAAAGAATCGAGCCCCGTCCACTAGGACATCTACCGTGGCAGCGGATATTAGAGTACGAATGATCCAGAGCCCAGACTCGATTCATAAATTATATCAACAAGTGAGTGCTTCGCATAGGTCTTGTCAACGTGTTTTACACCACATAAGGGTGAAGCCGTACGAAATGACACGAGTCCAAGACCTGAAGAAGGAAGCTAAGGCAAAACATGTGAATCACTGTACGTGGCTATGTCAAACAACTGATAGTGGGATGTTGGATCCACTGCTGTATTACATGAGTGATGAAGTCTAGTATCATCTGGCAGGGCATGTGAACTTTCAGAACACCAGCTACTGGTCAAAAAACAATCGCTATCCGATTAATGAGGAACTTCGCGGTGAAAAAATCGGAGTTTGGTGTGCCGTGTCAGTATGTCTGATTGTGGCTCCCATATATTTTGAAACAACAGTGAACACTGTTGTGTACAAGCGAATCTGAGGAATTTTATGCGCAATTGATCCTCCATAAACCTAAGTATGGGACGACCTGTCAACTTCAAGCGAGTCAATGTCACGAATTCGTGATTCAGAGGAGAAACGTATGCATGTCGACAAAGGATTTAGTCGTCGCTCCCTCAGGACCTAACCACTTGTGACTTTATCCGTGGGGCAATCTAAAGGGAAATGTGTACATAAATAAAATAACAAAAAAGTGGTTCAAATGGCTCTGAGCACTATGGGACTTAACTTCTGAGGTCATCAGTCCCCTAGAACTTAGAACTATTTAAACCTAACTAACCTAAGGACATCACACAGATCCATTCCCGAGGTACGATTCGAATCTACGACCGTAGCGGTCGCGCGGTTCCAGACTGTAGTGCCTAGAACCGATCGGCCACCCCGGCCGGCAAATAACATTACAACATTATAAGACTTGAAGGACAATATGCGTAACGGAAGTTTGAGAACAGATGCGGCAGAATAAGGTGTATGTTAACTTGTTAGGGCGCACGCAAAAGTGCACTTAAGTAGAAGGTCATTTTCAGCACCTTATGTAATGAAATTTAAAAGGCAAAATCAGTTCAGCAAATATAGAACTTTGCATTAGCTTATCTGTTATTTCTTTGTTATCGAATTACTACGTGTTAATGAAACAATTCGTGCGGAATTTGCAAGCACTCTGTAATCGGAGCCGGTTTTCCGTGTGGCGCCCTGTACTTCTACTTCAGTTATCTATTTGTTTCCCGTTTTCTTTTAGTCTGTTATCTGTATACTAAAACAAACCAAAAGAAGCACATGAAGCTGCATATCTATAGGGTGATCCTCTGATGATCTTACAAATTGTCAGGGAATGATGGAGAAGGGAAAATGTATCAATTTGAAATAAGGAACTCTGAGATTCGAAAGTTGTACTCGAACATCGTTCTGTGTTGTTGCTAAGATAGTAGGGTAGGGAAAAATGTTTAGAAAACATGGGCTCTCAAATGTGTTCTTTAAGATCAATGAGCTCTTGTTCCTCTTCCCTTCTGTGAAATACCTCTTGTGTACTGCATAAGTGTGCATCTCTCTTAAGGGATGCATTTTGGTGCCTATGTTTACAGGATATTTTTTCTCGTTTTGGTCGATGTTACCTTCTCCAAAAATATGTCAGTCCTTGCAATAGGAGATACGTATTTCGCAGTAGCAGAGATCAGGAGCGTAGACAATTTTTTCTTCTGGGGGGGGGGGGGGGGGGGGGCGTTTAGTTTTGCTTAAGTATAAGACGCTCATTCAGATCAGATCCACATAATATCAGCATCTGAACTACCATAAAGTGTTTGAAACTTTAAAATCGGATCACAGATTGCATCTGCTGAAAATTCTGATGCTATGGTGGTACTTAGGAGCGGTGGTGCCCGGTTGAGAGGTGTGCAACAGCATCCAGGAAATATTTTTACTGATCACACAAAATATTAACTGCAAAATCAAAACCAAGAGACCCCCCCCCCCCCAAGTTTACCATACAATACAACACAAAACTTGTAGTGACATCAAAACATGGCCCCTAATTCTCACACTAGCCACTTGGCAATGCTCCAATTAAGATACCTTACAAATCTCAGATCTATGACGCCCTTTACATTTGCCTTTTTAAAAAAGTTGCGTAAAATTCACCATTATTTCAGATTCAGTTAGATCCTTTCAAAAAAATATCAACCTCAAAATACAATCACCAGAGGCTTTAAGATACACAGTATGTCAAAATGAAGCCACCCAAAATACTCAATACTCAAAACATGAGTCATATTGATGGCTACCAATTACCACAGACGAGCTCAGAAAGAAACACAACTGCAGTCATTCAAATGGCAACGTAAGTTAACGTGGACCTGTCATAATGTCAGTAACGAATAGAAGACATTTGTACAAATAAAGAACATAAATACCTTTAAACTTGCCAACAGTGAAAGTGGCCCCCGACACATAACAAGTTCCTAGCAAGTCAAAAATAAAATACGTTTGAGCTCCATTTTATAGAAGCCAAACTAAACCGACAGCTACCCGAGGTAATATGCCGGAGATTAATCTTGTTGATAAGTACAGCTCATCGGCAGGTATAGGCACGTGGCACACTCAGCCCAAGGGCCACAGATGATGATTCCTTGCTGATGGCTCAACGGGAAAAAAAGATGCTGGGTAACCGCAGCGCAGCTCCCCATCGGAAGTTGAGCGTGTATGCTTCACCAGCGCTGCGCACAATACACGCCACAGCTGTCCAACGCCTGTTTAAAACGGCTCGATGAAGTGAAGCAATTGAACTGTCACAGATACAACTAAATGGAGATGAAATCACTGTAGCAGAAAAATTTCGATGCCTATCTACTGTATGTTGACTTCAGTCGCGAGTAGCGTCTATAAACTGCACGTTATGCGAGAGACCACGTCAAATGCTTTCTTTCCCTGAGTAGTTGATCTGGAAAGAAAGCACGCATCTGAATAAAGAGGCAAAATAAATCGTGGCTTAAAATAATTAAAAGTAAATCAAAGCTACCAGCAAATAATAAGCATGTTTTCTGTAATGATGTATCGAGTTTTTTCTTTCTCTTGACGAGGTTCTCCATTATCTCCAATGGTGTAATCAATACTGTTAGATGAATAGACAAGAGGGCTAATCCAGTCAGTCTTTGTTGTGCACAACTTCGTACAGAACGGTAAGGAGAGGTGAACTACAGAGCGGTGCGGCAACTGTCGTCGCACGAAAGCTGGACAAGAGCAGAAACGATTAGGGAACGAGTTAATCACAATAAACAGATTTGCTTAACTAGTATTTCTCCAAGAGTACAAAGACTCATTACAAATAATGCAGGAAGAAATAGAGTCCAGCTCTCAATGGCAACAAAGATGAGATTCTCTGAACTAAGCACGAACGATGATCATATAGCCAAGATGCTCCAAGTGCAAGTGTCTTTAATGACTGCTGCCGGTCATACTACACTGGAGAGCCAAAAAAACTGGAATGCCTGCCTAATATCATGTAGGGCTCTCGCGAGCACGCAGAAGGGCCGCAACACAACGTGGCATGGACTCGACTAATCTCTGAAGTAGTACTGGAGAGAATTGACACCATGAACGCTGGAGGGCTGTCCGTAAATTCGTATGATTACGAGGGAGTGGAGATCTCTTCCGTACAGCACGTTGCAAGGCATCCCAGATAAGCGCATTAATGTTCATGTCTGGGTAGTTTGATGACCAGCGGAAGTGTTTAAACTCAGAAGAATGTTCTTGGAGCCATTCTGTAGCAATTCTGGAGGTGTCGGGTCGTTCTGCTGGAACTGCCCTAATCCGTCGGAATTCACAATGGACGTGAATGGATGCTGGTGACCAGACAGGATCCTTACGTACCTGCCACCTCTCAGACTCATATCTAGACGCATCAAGGGTTCCAACTGCACACGCCCCACATCGTTACAGAGCCTCCACTAGCTTCAATAGTTCCCTGCTGACATGCAGGGTCCATGGATTTATGTGGTTCTCTACATCTACTCGATGCAATTTGAAACGAGATTCGTCCGACCAGGCAACATGTTTCCAGTTATTAACAGTCCAACGTCGGTGTTGATGCGCCCAGGAGAGACATAAAGCTTTGTGTCATGCAGTCATAAAAGGTACTCGAGTGCAATCGAAAGCCCATATCGATGATGTTTCGATGAATGGTTCACACGCTGACATTTGTTGATGGCCTAGCATTGAAATCTGCAGAAATTTACGGAAGGGTTGCACTTCTTTCACACTGATCGATTCTCTTCAGTCGTATTTGGTTCCGTTCTTGCAGCATCTTTTTCCGGCCGCAGTGATGTCGAGGTTTTGATGTTTTGCCTGGTTCCTGATATTCACGGTACAATCGTTAAATGGTCGTACGGGAAAATCCCCACTCCGTCGCTACCTCCGAGATGCTGATTCCCATCGCTCGTGCGCCGACTGTAACACCAATTTCAAACTAACTTAAATCTTGATAACCTGCCATTGTAACACCAGTAACCGATCTAACAACTGCGCCAGACACTTGCTGTCTTATGTACCCGTTGCTGACCACAGCGGGGTTGGTTCAAATAGCTCTGAGCACTATGGGACTTAACGTCTAAGGTCATCAGTCCCCTAGAACTTAGAACTACTTAAACCTAACTAACCTAAGGACATCACACACATCCATGCCCGAGGCAGGATTCGAACCTGCGACCGTAGCGGTGGCGCGGTTCCAGACCGTAGCGCCTAGAACCGCTCGGCTACCACGGCCGGCACAGCGGGGTATTCTGCCTGTTGACATATCTCTGTATTTGAATACGTGTGTCTATGGCAGTTTCTTTCGCGCTTCAGTGTATATCACAGCGCCAGTGGGTGCTCGTGGTACGGAGCCACTGGAAGTGTGGCCAAGCGGGCGCACACCATTGGGTGCACCAGATACAGTGCGATGACTATCAGCATCTGAGGAAAACTTTCAGTTGCGTTGCAAATTCGCGATGCTCTTTGGGAAGGTATCGATATGTGACACGACGGTCTTCTCTGAAAGGATGAAACACAATCATCAACTTAATTCAAATGATACAGTAGCATATATTATTTATTTTTAGAATTTATAAATATTAATACCCCCCTCCCCATGAACCATGGAACTTGCAGTTTGTGGGGAGGCTTGAGTGCCTCTGCGATACAGATAGCCGTACCGTAGGTGCAACCGTAACGGAGGGGCATCTGTTGAGAGACCAGACAAACGTGTGGTTCCTGAAGAGGGGAAGCAGCCTTTTCAGTAGTTGCAGGGTCAACAGTCTCGATGATTGACTGTTCTGGCCCTGTAACGCTGACCAAAACGGTCTTGCTGTGCTGGTACTGCGAACGGCTGAAAGCAAGGGGAAACTACAGCCGTAATTTTTCCCGAGGGCATGCAGCTTTACTGTATGATTAAGTGATGATGGCGTCCTCTTAGGTAAAATGTTCCGGAGGTAAAATAGTCCTCCATACGGATCTCCGAGCGGGAAATACTTAGGAGGACGTCGTTATCAGAAGAAAGAAAACGCGTTCTACGGATCGGAGTGAGGAACGTCAGATCCCTTAATCGGGCAGGTCGGTTAGAAAATTTAAAAATGGAAATGGATCGGTTAAAGTTAGCTATAGTGCGAATTAGTGAAGTTCGGTGGCAGGAGGAACAAGACTTCTGGTTAGCTGAATACAGGGTTATAAATACACAATCAAATAAGGGTAATGCTGGAGTAGGTTTAACAATGAATAAAAAATAGGAGTGCGGGTAAGCTACTATGTACAGCAAAGTGAACGCATTATTGTGGCCAAGATAGACACGAAGCCCACGCCTTCCACAGTAGTACAAGTTTATAATCCAACTAGCTCTTCAGATGACGAAGAGATTGATGAAATGTATGATGTGATCAAAGAAATTACTCAGATAGTGAAGGGAGATGAAAATTTAATAGTTATGGGTGACTGGAATTCGATAGTAGGAAAAGGAAGAGAAGGAAACATAGTAGGTGAATATGGAATGGGGGTAAGAAATGAAAGAGGAAGCTGCCTGGTAGAAATTTGCACAGAGCATAACTTAATCATAGCTAACACTCGGTTCAAGAATCATGAAAGAATGTTGTATACATGGAAGAGGCCTGGAGATACTGTATGATTTCAGATAGATTATGTAATAGTAAGATAGAGATTTAGAAACCAGGTTTTAAATTGTAAGACATTTCCAGGAGCAGATGAGGACTCTGACCACAATCTATTGGTTATGAACTGTAGATTAAAAAAAAGAAACTACAAAAAGTTGGGAAATTAAGGAGATGGGACCTCGATAAACTGACTAAACCAGAGGTTGTAAAGAATTTAATGGAGAGCATAAGGAAACGATTGACAGGAATGGGGCAAAGAAATACAGTAGGAGAAGAATGGGTAGCTTTGAGGGATGAAATAGTGAAGGCAGCAGCGGATCAAGTAGGTAAAAATACGATGGCTAGTAGAAATCCTTGGGTAACAGAAGAGATATTGAATTCAATTGATGAAAGGAGAAAATATAAACATACAGGAACACAAACGTCTCAAAAATGAGATCGACAGGAAGTGCAAAATGACTAAGCAGAGATGGCTAGAGGAAAAATGTAAGGATGTAGAGGCATATCTCACTAGGGGTAAGATAGATACTGCCTACAGAAAAATTAAAGAGAGCTTTGGAGAAAAGAGAACAGTTGTATGAATATCAAGAACTCAGATGGAAACCCAGTTCTAAGCAAAGAAGGGAAATCGGAAAGGTGGAAGGAGTATACAGAGAGTCTATACAACGATGATGTACTTGAGAACAATATTATGGAAATGGACGAGGATGTAGATGAAGATGAAATGGAAGATATGATACTGCGTGAATAGTCTGACAGAGCACTGAATGACCTAAGTCGAAACAAGGCCCCGAGAGTAGACAATATTCCATTAGAACTTCTGACAGCTTTGGAAGAGCCAGCACTGCCAGAATTCTACCATCTGGTGAGCAAGATGTATGAGACAGGCAAAATAAAAAAATATGAGTGTGAAATCTTATGAGACTTAACTGCTAAGGTCATCAGTCCCTAAGCTTACACACAACTTAACCTAAATTATCCTAAGGACAAACACACACACCCATGCCCGAGGGAGGACTCGAACCTTCACCGGGACCAGCCGCCCAGTCCATGTCTGCACCGCCCAGACCACTCGGCTAATCCCGCGTGGCGCACAGGCGAAATACCCTCAGACTTCAAGAAGAATACAATAATTCCAATAGATGTGTGTGATGTCTCAAAGAAAGCAGGTGTAGACAGATGTGAAAATTATCGAACTATCAGTTTAGTAACTCACAGATGCAAAATACTTACACGAATTTTGTACAGACGAATGGAAAAACTGGTAGAATCCGACCTTGGGGAAGATCAATTTGGATTCCGTAGAAATATTGGAACACGTGAGGCAATACTGACCCTACGACGTACCTTAGAAGATAGGTTAAGGAAAGGCAAACCTACCTTTCTAGCTTTGGTAGACTTAGAGAAAGATTTGACAATGTTGACTGGAAAACTGTCTTTCAGATTCTGGAGGTTCAAATCAAATGTCTCTGAGCACTATGGGGCTTAACTGCTGAGGTCATCAGTCCCCTAGAACTTAGAACTACTTAAACCTAACTAACCTAAGGACATCACACACATCCATGTCCGAGGCAGGATTCGAACCTGCGACCGTAGCGGTCACGCGGTTCCAGACTGTAGAGCCTAGAACGCTCGGCCACATGATTCTGAAGGTGGCAATGGACAAATACAGGGAGCGAAAGTCTATTTACAATGAGTACAGAAACCAGATGGCGGTTATAAGGGTCGAGGGGCATGAAAGGGAAGCAGTGGTTGGGAAGGGAGTGAGACAACCCCGATGTTGTTCAATCTGTATATTGAGCAGGCAGTAAAGGAAGCAAAAGAAAAATAGGTATTAAAATCCATGGAGAAGAAATAAAAACTTTGAGGTTCGCCGATGACATTGTAATTCTGTCAGAGACAGCAAAGGACTTGGAAGAGCAGTTGAATGGAATGGACAGTGTCTTGAGAGGAGTATATAAGATGAACATCAACAAAAGCAAAACGAGGATAATGAAATGTAGTAGAATTAAGTCGGGTGATGCTGAGGAAATTAGATTAGGAAATGAGACACTTAAAGTAGTAAAGGAGTTTTGCTATTTGGGGAGCAAAATAACTGATGATGGTCGAAGCAGAGAGGATATAAAATGTAGGCTGGCAATGGCAAGGAAAGCGTTTCTGAGGAAGAGAAATTTTTTAACATCGAGTATAGATTTAAGTGTCAGGAAGTCGTTTCTGAAAGTATTTGTATGGAGTGTAACCATGTATGGAAGTGAAACATGGACGATAAATAGTTTGGACAAGAAGAGAATAGAAGCTTTCTAAATGTTGCGCTACAGAAGAATGCTGAAGATTAAATGGGTTGAGCACATAACTAATGCGGATTAATTAATAGAATTGGGGAGAAGAGAATTTTGTGGCACAACGGTCGATAGTACATGTTCAGAGGCATCAAGGGATCACTAATTTAGTACTGGAGGGCAGCGTGGAGGGTAAAAATCGTAGAGGGAGACCAAGAGAAGAATACACTTAGCAGATTCAGAAGAATGTGGGTTGCAGCAGGCACTGGGAGATGAAGCATCTTGCAAAGGATAGAGTAGCATGAAGAGCTGCATCAAACCAGTCTCTGGACTGAAGTCCACAACACCAACAACTATTAATAAATGGTAACCTAATAATTGTTATGTGACTTAATGTGAGACAATATTCAAAACTTGCTCATTATGTTGAATTTCGCAGGCATGTCTCGATTCTTTGTAAAGTGTTTGTAGCTATGAGGAATGTGGCCAATATCTTCAAAAAGTTATTGATATATAGATACAGGTCCTTGTTGCACAACTGCAGTTCCTTCATGGCAGACTAATGTCTAGAACCTTCTTTCAGAGATTTTCTTCTCCATAAAATGTATAATTCCATTGTGGCTGTGAACTCTTCTTGTTATTTACTATTTGAGTCTATCCCGCTGGTGGAAATAAGAAACAGTGAAGAAAATTCGGACAGCACTTCTTATGTTCTGTAAACATTAATTCTATTATAAAATTAAATTGAGACTACCCCTTCATCGTACTGTTCAATATCACGCATCAGTTATTTTGATCTGTTGTTTTGCATCTTAACCATCAGGAGAAACAAGACTGAGATGTTCATCTATTGACAAATTTCTAATGCTCTTTCAAAAACAGTCCTGAAAGTTTCTCTAACATCAGATCACAGGATATCCAGTTCTTCTCTAGTGTCGTCAGCTACATCCACGGCTTCTCACAAACAAGGTGTTGGTGTCTGAAGTTAGATTTCCACTCTTACAGTGTCTTTTCTCCAATGGGTCTGTCTTGTGGAGCATTAGCCTTGTTTTCAACGCATTTAAAAGAACACTGGAAACAAACTTTTCATGTTTTATTTAAATACTAACCGCAGAACATTAATACTCAATGGATGATACGATTGTTACATTTATTTTTATGTAAGGTTAACATATTTAAATTAACATAATTATTTATTGACATTTCACTCTTCCAAAATATAAAAACAAACCTTCCCTCAAATATCACATCAGATGAACTGGCCAAACAACCAATCTCAGTCATGCTAAGTATTGCAACTTTCTTCTTGCTATATGTGACGAAAGGTTTTAAAACTTCCACAGACTCTGTTCGTCGTTTACCCCCATGTAAACACTCCCACACTCAGTGACTGTTCCGTGACACTCTCAAAGCGAAGAATTTAGTAATCCGCGCAAAGGCATGGGCGCTTTGAAGACTGAGTTTGACGCTATAAGTACTAAAGTAGAGAATTTAAAAGTAGATCTAAAGAATGAGTTGACAAACTATTGACTACTCACACAACTCATATGTTTACCGACCTTACTCAGGATTTGTCAAAAAGGTTAGAACTTAACACTTAGAACAAATGTAATAATGTAGAATCCGGACTTATTGAAAAGTTAGGCTCTTTTGAAAACGTGTACAATATTAAGTATAATGATGTAAGACATGGGTTGTATACCTTCCAAGAGAGTGTAGATGAGCAGAATGAGTTAATGCCAATCATTCAATCGCAAATAACAGGTGCCAGTACACGAGTAGACAATGTAGAAAGGAATTTCAAAGAGAAAATAGCTAATTCCGATATTATAAATGTAATTAGTTTGGAGGAACTATTTGGGGAAATTATAGATCGAAAAGTTACCGAGAGAATAACATCGGGGAATTTATCGCCTATTCCTTCTTCTGAACTTAATGATACCAGGAAGGGTATGGACGACCTGTGGAAAGAAATTAAACTTATCCTAGATAAAGTAGAAAAAGGGATATCTTCACCTAATGTTGTATTAACTAGTGAAGCTGTGACTGATTTACAATGGGGAGCAAATTCATGGTTGTCTAGATATTTCTCTAAGTGTAAGCCGGATGGAGATGTACATCCGACCCATTTCTTAAAAAGATTTAAGCAAGCTTTGCCAAAAAGTTGGGAAGATACCAAGAAGATCGAATTTGCTATGGGGTACCTTCTAGAAGAAGCCTCAGAATGGGGTACAGTAAATACCGAGAATTTTTTTTCTTAGGAAGATCTTCAAAAGAAAATTAAAGAAAATTACTGGTGTGGAAGTGCACAATAAAATTTAAATCAGATCCATGGGACCCAGGTGGAGTGATCTAGCCCCCAGGGACGTTAACATTCCGAGTTAACGGGCGCAGTGACGATCGTCGGATCCCAACTTGTTTTCGGTGTTATTTCCAAACAGTTTCCTTTAAAATCTTAAACTATTCTGCCATCTATCGCCCAGCGACGTTAACATTCTGAGTTAACGGGCGCAGTAACGGTCGTCGGATCCCGAGCTGTTTTCGGTGTTTCTTCTAAAACAGTTTTCCTGCATAGAATTCCTTTAAAATCAAAAACTATCCTGTATTCTTATTGACTGGAAAACCGGATATGACTTCGTATGACTTCAGAGAATCACAGAAAAAAGTAATATCTACACTACTGGCCATTAAAATTGCTACACCACGAAGATGACTTGCTACAGACGTGAAATTTAGCCGTCAGGAAGAACATGCTGTGATATGCAAATGATTAGCCTTTCAGAGCATTCACACAAGGTTGGCGCCGGTGGCGACACCTACAACGTGCTGACATGAGGAAAGTTCCCAACCGCTTTCTCATTCACAAACAGCAGCTGACCGGCGTTGCCTGGTGAAACGTTGTTGTGATGCCTCGTGTAAGGAGACGTACCATAACGTTTCCGACTTTGATAAAGGTCGGATTGTAGCCTATCGCGATTGCATTTTATCGTATCGCGACATTGCTGCTCGCGTTTGTCGAGATCCAATGACTGTTAGCAGACTATGGAATCGGGGGGTTTAGGAGGGTAATACGGAACGCCGTGCTGGATCCCAACGGCCTCGTATCACTAGCAGTCGAGATGACAGGCATCTTATCTGCATGGCTCTAACGGATCGTGCAGCCACGCCGCTATTTCTGAGTCAACAGATGGGGACGTTTGCAAGACAACAACCATGTGCACGAACAGTTCCACGACTCTTGCAGCAGCATGGACTATCAGCTCGGATGCCATGGCGGTTACCCTTGAAGGTGCATCACAGACAGGAACGCTTGCGATGGTGTACTCAACGACGAACCTGGGTGCACGAATGGCAAAACGTCATTTTTTCGGATGAATCCAGGTTCTGTTTACAGCATCATGATGGTCACATCCGTGTTTGGCGACATCGCGGTGAACGCACATTGGAAGCGTCTATTCGTCATCGCCATACTGCCGTATCACCCGGCTTTATGGCATGGGGTGCTATTAGTTACACGTCTCGGTCACCTTTTCTTCGCAATGACGTCACTTTGAATAGTGGACGTTACATTTTAGATGTGTTACGACCCGTGGCTCTACCCTTCATTCGACCCCTGCGAAACCCTACATTTCTGCAGGATAATGCACGACCGCATGTTGCAGGTCCTGTACGGGCCTTTCTGGATACAGAAAACGTTAGACTGCTGCCCTGGCCAGCACATTCTCCAGGTCTCTCACCAATTGAAAACGTCTGGTCAATAGTGGCCGAGCAACTGGCTCGTCATAATACGCCAGTCACTACTCTTGATGAACTGTGGTATCGTGTTGAAGCTGCATGGGCAGCTGTACATATACACGCCATCCAAGGTCTGTTTGACTCAATGGCCAGGCGTATCAAGGCCGTTATTACTGCCAGAGGTGGTTGTTCTGGGTACTGATTTCTCAGGATCTATGCACCCAAATTGCGTGAAAATGTAATCACATGTCAGTTCCAGTATAATATATTTGTCAAATGAATACCCGTTTATCGTGTGCATTTCTTCTTGGTGTAGCAATTTTAATGACCAGTAGTGTGGACGTAATAAATTGAATACCGTATTATGTTTGTGGGTAACGTAATATGATGTGACTAATTGAACAATTGTTACATCGAAGTGTATAGATTTTCTGTTTTGTATAGCGTATTTTATGCCTTTTTTGAGATGTGGTATAGATGGGAGGGTTTGTATAAATTTTGGGAGGGGTGGGTATTGTAGCTAAAAGCTTAATTTACAAGAACAGATAAATCATGACTAACACAAGACACACAGCACACCTTTCAAACAACCCTCGCAATCAAGTGTGCCCGATTCTTCTTCATTTCCTTTGGGGACCTCAAGGGGTGAAGGTGGGACGAGTCCATTCTGTAGGAAACGATTAAACATCAAACCTCCTCTGGCATCTCACTCGAGTACCTGAGAGGCAGGGATCCTAGGGAAGGGGAGTGGGAAGGCTTTCCAGTCTTTCGGGCTATCTGCTTTCTCTTCTTCGACCCTAGCAACAACATCTGTTTTTTTTTTTTTTCCTTTCTTACTTCTTATCTTGAGGACCTGTCCATCTTTTCCCTCTTTCCATATTCATAAGCTTCTATCGCTGAAGTCCTTCTTTATTTTCGTTGTTACTAATAACCTACATCTTATCTTTAGATAAGAAGGCCAATGAATCAGACAACACGAACACACATCCACATACGCACATATATACACTTCTACACAAACATTAAATTATATAAGACAAAGCCTGTCACGAAGTGAAAACCGCCAGGTGTTCTATGGGAAAAGGTGTGTATGTAGGGAAGTATGCACACATATATGGGGAGTTATGACGGTTCTACGTCGAATATACATAAGGAGAGGTGCCCATACATAACAGACAACTATAAAATAGTAATGAACAATGTATAAATAAGAAAAAGGCGTGAGCAACGTCAGTGCAATAAAAACTCTGATGAATTGAGGGACAGGGGGACGTAAGTAGTATATGTAGACATAATATCTGTTGAAAGTATAGAAGTTGATAAGTAGAGGAGGACTCTAGCGAATGAATGATATATTAAAGAATGAATGCGAAGTTTAAAATAGATTTATAGCTTTACCAGAAGATACTTAATATAGTATACATAGAAATATATATTAGGGTAATTAATCACGAGGCCCACTCAGAAAGGATAAGGGGTGTGTACCAAGCATTCACTAAGTATAAAGGGCAGACGTACCTATGTGGAGATAGGACGATCTGTGGCCTAAAAAATATTAATGTTTATAAGGGGTGTACCTACCAGAATGGAAAGAGGAAGTGCTCTCATAAGGTCAACCCACATGCAAGGGATAGGTGCTGATCCTAGCAGAAGGGGACAGTATTGTGACAAAAGTCACAAATTTTATAGGAACTATTCTGGAATGTGTAAATTCTATGAACGACTAGCAGTATTAAGTTTTGTGGATGTAAATGAGTGTCAAAAGAACACTATCATTTCGCCCAGAATTCCTCCAAGCTAAACTAATGAAAATAGTACACACTAGGAAAAAGGTATATAAACATATGTAAGAAATATATACTGTTAAGATATGAAATGTTGTTATGAGTGATAGTACTTGCAGAATGATTATGTATAAAATATATCATGTTCGATCTGATGGAGGGGAGAGGATATGTAGTGATTCAAGAATTTCTGTGTACATTCTAGAACCACTCAGCCTTCTACCACCTCGAACAGACGCTATTCTAGATACTAGTGTGGGATGGTAGAATCCTACCTACTGCACATCACATGTTTATGTGTGCAGGTTTAAAATCAATCGCAGGAAGAAAGTAGACGCGGCGGTCGAACGGCAGCGACAAGTACCTGTCAGACAATCTATAGATACGTTAGTGAGTGTCTAATGTAGAACCAGGTAATTTTTATGCCTCTCTGTGCTTATTGCGTCATTGTCTATTGTTATGTGAAACAAGAAAAGTAGGAAAAAGTGCACTTATAGACCCTTGACTTAGCCTTGTGGAGGCAAGACGTTTTTTTCAGCCTCCTGTTCAGAAAGTCATGGTGACTAAGCAGACATTCTTTCTATGTAACGCATTTTGTTTCTAATGTTCGACAGTAGGAGGTACTTACAGGAAGTTACATATGTATTTTGAAAGTGTGAATTATATTTGCATGAAAGTCAAAGACATCGTTATCTGACGAAAAGGAAAGTTTTATGTCTACTCATTTTATAAGTAGAAGGAGGGTTAAAAGTTCCTGTACCTAGTGCTATTCAACAGAGAAGAAGTCAATAGATTTTCCAGCAGCCGACTATCCCATAAAGAAGAGGGGCTGCAAAATTCCAAGTAAGTAACCTTGTAAAGAAGTGGAACATGGTTTGGGGTAATAGAACAGTATAACCTACACCTACTTTCACACTTGAAATCATTAGAACGTTAGAGTCTTCAGAGCTCCCTTATGTCATTTATTTTTATTTGTTTATTTTATTTTCACATTATGAACTGTCCTTCCAGTCATTGAAATATTTGTTCTTTTTCTGTAGTCTTAGCAGTTCTCATACTATACATTGGTTATAAAATACGAGTTTTGTAGTAAGAATGCATTACCCTCGCAAGGAGACATGATGGACACTGAGAGTAGGCGAAATACCACATAGACGATTCACAGAAATGAAAACAACCAACAAATAGGTTTGAGCTAAATTACACAAAAAGGAATCAGGAGTTAAAACTTCCAAATGGAATACACCATGAAAAACATTAAAAACATGTTTTGACCTAGCACAAAGAAACTGTGTGATTGTTAAACTGTTGCATTTATTTGTTGCAACTCATGTGTCAAACTATCATGTTTTCATCATTCCCTTGGGAGCGATCACATTCATATTCATACGAAAACCTAAATTGGGGAAGGAGGCATATCTCACTTACTTACCAGGCGTACAAATCAGGTGCATTGGTAAGAGATTTCTATCATATAGTACATACTGTCGCTGATGCTGTGTATGACACACCAGACATGTTTTCCAGTAGGGGATTTGAATACAGCGAAAAAAAAATTGGCAGAAGGGAGGTTTGAACATGGGTCGCTGGCTTGGCAGTCCAACAAGGCAGTAGCGGATACATATGATGGGCGCCTCTCCCCCGCCCCCTTCCCCCCCTGCAGGACCAACCGCATTGCCACTCGCGCCGACCCTGCCAATCAGCCCTCACGCGAGATTCGTTCGTTTATTTCGTCAGTCGATTTGACTGAATCGAGTTATCGGGTAGGTGTACTTTCCTATGTAGCACGCGCGTCCGCGTTATCGTATTTTGTACGATCTGTCTGGCACACAGACAGCAAACATATACCTATGAGAAAAGTGGCGGCCATTCTAGTGTACAAAATATTTGCTTGTCTACCTGCATCTATTGCTACAGTTGAAAGAAGTTTTTCAACATTGCGTCTTACAGACACATGGCTGAGGTCGACAATGAAGCAGAATTGACTTAGTGGCCTAGTTCTGTTGAACACTCACCCTGACATTGATTATCCTATTGACGATGTAATTAAACAATTTGCTAGGAAGAACAAGTGTATAGAATTCACCATTTAAGGAAGAGAACCATAACTGTAACTTTTTTATATCATAAGATGGCATTGTGTTGCATATGCGTATAATCAGTTTAAATAAAACTTTCTTAAACTTTGCATGTGACTTGATTATTTTTCTTATGGTAAAAATAAAGGTAGCTCAAGATATCTTTAGTGCCCACTCCTTGACGTTTTTCTGTATCTGCCACTGCAACACCATGACTACTTAACTACAAACCTGTTGCTGAGCTAAGCTGCACTTGACTGTCCTAAGATCGTTCACTGTTCCTATTTTCCTTTTTTTCGCTGTTCAGTACACCTTCTTCCTGTTTTCATGCTTGATCTGTGTTCAGTTTTTGATAGGCTGTCCACTGGGCTCTACAGTGTCCTTTTCCATATATTTGACACGAAAAATACAAATAAGGACAAAAGAACTATACATGCGTAATGTTGTGTGAACTTGAATGCCTAATTGTGAGACGGACAAAGTGACGAAATAACTTAAACGACAATTTATCGATTCTGATAATAGAAAAAAGACATTATTCTCTGTGATATAAGATCATATGTGTAAACTAAAGAACTGAACACTATAATCTTTGTTATATTATAAAAGGACTGGAAGACAATGAACTTGGTCGTCTTCTGGTGTTTTCTTGAGTCTTAGCTATTGTTTGGGTGCAGAAGGTACGATTGTATTACGATAGCTTTTGTCTTGCTCTCGTTTAATTACTAGAACATAATTGGTGTATAAAAGAGTTACAAAAACATAATAAGCTAATCTGGCGTGCAGAGTAATCATTTAAGGAACTCACACTACATTTGTTATAACGCAAGTATTTGTGTAGCATTTTTTGCAGTTGCTGAAGAGCTACCTTCGATCATCTTTGACTGAGAAAGTTGGTCACCATTACGCGGCGCATTTAAACTTTTTATTTCCACAGGAAATACAATGAAGCCGAAGCAGAAGAACTTATTTAAAAATACTATCAAAATTAATTAGCACCAAATCACAAGATATATTTTATCATAAAGTGACTATTTTCAGTGAAACAATTTATTATAGTTCAGGTACCTCTTTGCATAAATTTTATTACGCTAACGCATCTGATATTATTTGTAGGGAGCCTGGCGCTCGTTTTCAATCAGAATTTGAAGTTTAATTCGGCAACCTGCAAATATAATATTGCTTATTTGTAATTGTTTCTTATGAGGTTTTATGAAAGGTAGCTTTAGGAAGTTTAACTTCATGAACTTAATAGAATCCTCATATAACTTACAGCAGAAAGACATTACAGCTCCCTTACCACTAAATCTGAGGGGGTGCAATGAGACGTTTCCCTTATAAATGTTCTACATCGGTATTTGTATGAGTTTATCAGTTCCAACTGATATTCCATTCATAAGATACTATGTTTTTTTCTCCGTTTTGTGAGTTCACAATTTTACATTTCTGAACATTTAAACCAAGTTGCCCATCTTTGCATCAATTTGAAACTTTATTAATGTCTGACTGAATATCTGTGCAGGCACTTTCAGACTGGACTTCATTGTAGGTGGTTGAATTGTCTGTGAGAAGTCTAAGGGTACTATTAATACTGCCTACAAGGTCATTAATTACAACATGAGTAGCAACTGACAAAGTACATTTCCATGGGGTACACACAAAGTAACTTCTACACCTGCTGATGACTCTCCATCCAAGGTAACTTGCTATGTCCTTCCTACCAAGAAATCCTGAACGCAATCACAATTTTCGCCTGATACCCTATATCATCGTATTATTGATTATATGCATAGGTTTTGTACTGAGTCAAATACTTCTTGGAAATCGATAAATATTGCATCTACCTTAATGCCTTGAGACATGGCTTTGAGAATCTCATGTGAGAAAAGTACAACTTGGATTTCATATGATCCATGCTTTCAAAATTCTTGCTGATTGGCATGGAGGAGGATGTTCTGTTTGAGATATCTCATTGTGTTCAGTCTCAGAATATCTTCCAAGATCCTACAACAAATGGATGTCAGCCAGTATAATCATGAGAGATTCCCCTGACAGGGAAGAAATCATATATTAAGTGCCCCAAGGCTTAATGTTAGGTCTGCCAAAGTTCCTCTTAAATGTAAAGGATATTCTGTGTAAGATACAACAAACAGAATTAGTTCTTTTTGTGGATGACTAGAATCATAATCAATCCAGCAACAGAGATATTGTAAATTACGTTCTTAACCATGTCTTTGACTGATTTTCAGCAAATGGTCACACCCTCAGTACTAAAAAGACACAGTATATTCAGTTTTACACATTTAGATGTACTACACCAATGACAAGTGTAACACTTGGTGAGGAAATAATAAATAACGTGAAAATTTCAAAATTTTTGGATGTCCATATTGATGAGAATTTAAACTGTAAAAAGAACATTTTAGAACTTCTAAAACAACATAGTTTGGTAACATTTGCACTCAGAATCTTCTCAAATCTTGGAGAGAGGCAAATTAGTAAGCTAATATATTTGTATATTTTCCTTCTCATATATAATATGAAATAATGTTCTGAGGTAACTCATCTTTAAGACAGATTATTAAAAAATATGCTGTAAGAATAATATATGGTGCCAACCAATAATCTTCTTGTAGATATCTGTTTCAGGATTCAGAATTCTGACTACTACTTCAGAGTATGTTTATTTCGACATGACGTTTATTGTGAATAAACCACTACAGTTCAAAAGGAACAATGATGTATGTAATTACATGACCAGAAGGAAGAATAAATTTTATTACTCCACATTATGACTGTCTTTAGCACAAAAAGATTCACACAGTGTGGCAACTTAAATTTTTGATCACTTAGCCTCTGATATAAAATACCTGATGGATGGAAAAGTAAAATTTGAGAAAAAATAAAAACATCTTTCCTTAACAGCTCTGTAGAAGAATTACTGTTTTTGTAATATGTAAAGTCTGGTTGATAGGAATTACTAACTCACATCTGTGTAGCAAAAACCAAACAAAGCAAAAACCCTTAATGTTCAGTATGTAGCCATATCTACAAATTAATACTATCTTTCCAGCAAAGAGATGGAGGAAATATTTCATAATGAAAGAGATACATTTTAGAAATTTGATCTGATTTCTATTTGGTCTTGTTCAATTACATTTTGACAAAGATCATACTGCAATGTAGGACAAGCCAATGAATACATTATCAGAATAAAAGCAAACAATACCATAAACAATGTACACACAGTCTACAGAATATTACATTCAAGGTTTCTAGAAGAATAACAATACTGAAAACACTGTACAAACAACATGTAATATTACATACATTGCAAAGGAAATTAAATAATTTATTATATGAAACATCTTTTACAAATCTTACAGTCCTAGAAATTCATTTAAATTCTATACACTATGGTTTATGGGGTTGCCAATATACTTTTTTATATTTATTGGTCACTTATTGTAAATTCTTATTCCTGCCTGGGTAACTCCTTTTTGTACTACATTGGTGGTTACTGAGTCTTTGTGGAGGCTTTGTTTCTGCCTTGTGTCATGATTGTGGATATCACACCTAGCTTGGAAAGGTTTTTTGTTGTTGATTATAAATATCATCAATGAATAGATATACTGATATGTCAATGTCAATATCCAAGGATCTTGAATAGGCAACTATAGGATGAATGATTTGAAACACCACAGACCAACCTCACAGCTCGTTCTTGTATTTTAAAAACTTGTTCCCCTTTTGCAGTATTTCAGCAATACAAAATACTTACCTCTGTGGCACTCCTAGGTCCAGTATGCATCCTTTGGTACTTTTACTTTTTAAATGACTCATTATACCATTATCCAGCCACTGAGAAAGAGTTGTTTGCTGATGATATAAGTCACTTGATTAAAGAGTATGGTGAAGCCAACATCAGTCAAAGTCTCTGTAATGATAGAATTTATATTTATATTTATTTATTAACTATTGGTCATTTATTAATATTTGTTTCCATAGGTATACTAACTACATATATTTAGATACATTCACAAGTAACAAATGTATGTCATGTATAACACAATAAACAATATTAACAACTGAGTAGAGAAATTAAGGGAATAAAAACTATATGACTCAATATTCCACCTATAACAGGTTGGGCCAAACAGTGCTCCACAACTACAATTGCTCTGGTAACACTCCTGCCTAGACTTCAAGCACAATGGCGAGTGGGGCTGAGCAAATCAGTCATCTTCTCAGACACCAAACCATTTTTTTGACAACTACTTGCGTTAAATCAGACTTCCATTATGCATTAAGAACACTACTGTATCTACACAGCAGTCCAAAAAACAAAATATGGAGAAACCACATTGTTAAGTGTTGAATGGGAGTTGCCTTACTTTCCACCTTGTTTAAAGGCTATGCAAAGTGCTTAATATGTCGTCACACTATTATGAGCAGGAAACACACTTCTACAAATGTCATTACAACACCAGCCACAAATACAATATGATGTGATTGTTTTCTGATGAACAATAGTGAATGCTGGCTGAAATGAAAATGGCCATTAGGGAACAAACTGAGTTAATGGTTAGCAGAATTGGGACAAAATCTTTTATAGTCAACATTATCATTTATTTGAATTCATCAAGCATCTCAATGTAAAGGGAGAATAGTTTCTTAAAAGATGTGGTGGATAAGATTGCTGCTATCAACCAGAAACTAAACCTATTAAAATATCACCTTCAAGTTCATGATATGGAACATTTCCTGTAACTCAAGGCAGTCACTTGTCGATCAGACATGCCTGTCTACTTTCCAGTTGTGAAACATTTCATCAAGAATTCTCAAAAAAATTTACAAACATTGTAGAGGAAAGTCTGACTTTAAGTTCTTTTTTCATATGAGTTCACATTGTTGTCCTTGGAATAGCAAGTTCTGAAGAACATTTACATGTCAACTTCCTGTGAGGTTGTGCAATTGAAGCAAAAATTCCGGAACAACTTTTCTCTCCTTTTGTCTACCTTCCACTCTGTGCCCTGTCTTTAACACTGCCAAAAGCAAAAGCATGTCTTTCCCAATACAGAAATGCTGCTTTTTTTAGTGGAACCTTATTAAATCTTTCCTGCAATGTTCCCATAATCTGTCTCATTTCCTGCCCTGTGTGTTGTCGTTCATGCGCATATACACTTGGCACTATGCTCTCCTCAGTTGTTTAAATATGACCACTCACATCTGCCATGGTTACAAATTAAAATGCGACTGCAACTGCAAAAACGTATTAATATGAATTCCAACAATTGGATAAGAAGTAGCATAACTAGCAACTTACATAATAACATTTGATGCTAAACAGTGTTTACAGGGCTACAAGAACTTCTTACTCACCCTGTAAATACATAAAATTCCATTAGAAGTATTGATCACTGTATTTATAAAAATTTAATATATACATATTTCTTCTATACATCATTATTTCTATATTGAGTGCTAGACTATAAATTTTCCAATAGCATTGGACCAAATGAAGAAGTGAGAACTATTCATTCACTCATAATGTTTACTAAAACACATCAAGAAGAAGAACCTTCAGGAATGTGGAACAAGTTGAAGTGTATATTAACAAAAGGTAAGCAAATTGTTGTGTTATGCCATGGGGATTCCAATCTTTACCAAGGCTGCACTTATATGTACCTTCACACAAACAAAAAATTAAGTACATAACATTAATTTTTTGATGTGATAGTTAAAACTTTATAGGCATTTTGAATTGCATTCTGTTTAACAATTTGTGACTGATGTACCCAACCAATTATCTCATGCCCTTGTGTATATAAATTTACATATTTGTGACACTATTTGTATTACTTCTTAAATGAAAATACGTTTCACATTTTTTTTACTTATTCCACATCCATGACGATAATTTCATTTAGAATCTGTGGAAAAAAATATTGGAATATTTTTCTGTTTCGTAAATACACACACAAAAATTTTTGCATCACTTCAGTTCCGAGAGTACAGGAACCTGTACAGAATACTGGAATAAAGATCAACATAAACATCATTTCCTCCTTTTTTTAAACCACACATCGCTTGTTGTACCACCATACAGCGAGGTGCACGAAAAGCATTATTCAATATGGTGGCGTTGCTGTCAGGGTTCCCTCCAGACATAATAAGTAGGTAGCGGCCATCCATTGTAGTAATAGACCCTGGGTGGCCATAGCGAGGCATGTCACCGACTGTTCCTGTCTCTCTGTATCTGCTCCATGTCCGAAAAACATCGCTTTTGGTTCACTCCGAAACGCCTGGACACTTCCCTTGTTGAGAGCCCTTCCAGCTACAAAGTGACAATGCAGACGAGATCAAACCGCCCTATTGCCTGTCTAGGCATGGTTGAGCCATAGACAACACGAGCCATGTTCCTCGTTCCTGGTGGAATGAGTGGAACTGGTCGGCTGTCATGCTTCCTCTATCTAATAGGCGCTGCTCATGCATGGTTGTTTACATCTTTGGGCGGGTTTAGTGACATCTCTGAACAGTCAAAAGGACTGTGTCTGTGATACAATATCCACAGTCAACATCTGTCCTCAGGAATGAGATTTTCACTTTGCAGCGGAGTGTGCGCTGTTATGAAACTTCCTGGCAGATTAAAACTGTGTGCCGGACCGAGACTCGAACTCGGGACCTTTGCCTTTGGCGCGAAAGGCAAAGGTCCCAAGTTCGAGTCTCGGTCGGGCACAAAGTTTGAATCTGCCAGGAAGTTTCATATAGCGCACGCTCCGCTGCAGAGTGAAAATCTCATTCTGGAAACATCCCCCAGGCTGTGGCTAAGCCATGTCACCGCAATATCCTTTCTTTCAGAGTGCTAGTTCTCTGAGGTTTGCAGGAGAAATTCTGTAAAGTTTGGAAGGTAGGAGACGAGATACTGGCAGAAGTAAAGCTGTGAGTACCGGGCGTGAGTCGTGCTTGGGTAGCTCAGATGGTAAAGCACTTGCCCACGAAAGGAAAAGGTCCCGAGTTCGAGTCTCGGTCGAGCACACAGTTTGAATCTGCCAGGAAGTTTCATATCAGCGCACACTCCGCTGCAGAGTGAAAGTCTCATTCTGGAAACATCCCCCAGGCTGTGGCTAAGCCATGTCACCGCAATATCCTTTCTTTCAGGAGTGCTAGTTCTCTGAGGTTTGCAGGAGAGATTCTGTAAAGTTTGGAAGGTAGGAGGCGAGGTATTGGCAGAAATAAGGCTGTGAGGACGGGGCGTGAGTCGTGCTTAGGTAGCTCAGTTGGTAGGGAAGTTTCATCTGTACTCAGGAGTTCTGGGAACCAGGGTGATGCAAAACTTTTTTTGATGTGTGTATGTAAGTGACAGTTAGCTCAGTCATTGGCAAGCTGTTGTAATTGTATGGGTTGCTCATGAGAATTCGACTTTGAGATGATACACCTGTTGATGATAAGAAAGCTTCTCACACAAGACGGATCAAGGTTTAATTAAACTGCTGCTTTATTACCAACGCTATGTCATTCACCAGACACGGTTGTACAGACTGCATCAAAAATCCCAAAACTGATTTATATAAAAATAATATGTAACAAAAAAATTACAGATTAATTAAAATAACTAACTAATTAATTAAATCTGCTATTGACATTTGAGTTCTCTGACAAATTCACTAGTTTTGGAGAAAGTGGCAGCACCTTCATTTCCATAGGTAGTGATCCGAACATTCTAAGGGCAATGTTCGGAAAACAGTCTCTTGTTTTAGACAGGTGACAGTCTGACATGTTTATGCTCTTTTTGTTGCAGGTGTTGTGATCTTGTATCTCATGCCTCTTAGAGAAGGAATCTAGATTTTCCTTAGTATGATGGAGGCACAAGAATACATAATGACTGTAAACAGTCATTATTCCCAATATTCTGATTAGTGGCCTGCAGTGCTCCTGTCTTCTTCTCTGTGTTATGATCCTTATTGATTTTTTTGAATAATAATGCTTTCTTGCAGCCTGAAGAGTGATCTCATAGAAACAAGCCACAGCATAAAGCTGTGAAACAAAGGACAGTATACTATTAGGAGATATTGATCAGTTGCCACATGTTTCAGTTATCTCAGGAGGTATATGACTCGTGGCAATTTGTCACACACATGTGCAGTATGGTTTTGCCAAGTGAGTTTGCTGTTTACCATGAACCCCAGACGTTCCACAGCTTCTACATCCTTTGTCACAAAAGCTACATATCAATTTGGGTTTTCTCTTCATTGATTTTCATTTTGTTTATAGCAAACCATTTTTTTCTCACATCAAACATCTTACTGGAACAATTATTTTGTTGATAGATCATGCATCAAGAACAAGGCGCACCCCTCCACCTCCCTTACTGACAGCTAATAACGGGCTCCTATATGGCGAAAGATAAGGCTGTCTAACACAACACTCTATCATCTTCTGGAGCTCCTGTTTGGCAGCCACCCTTTTGGACCACAGGGCGGAATAGGCTGCTTGGCAGTAAGTTGCATGCGGTATCACTTCCATCCAGTAACCATAATCCTTGATCACGCCAGGCTTTAATGAAAATACCTGGACGTATTTCTCCATTAACATCGTATGAACGAAGACTCTATTTCGTTTTGCCCACTGTTCTTAAGTTCAGGTGCAATCTTCGTGTACTGCAAATGGTTTTGCACCCACAGCACTCTATTCTTAATAATTTTAACTTGTATTCCTTGGCACAGTCTGCTGTGTTTCTCTTTCGTCTTAACCAAAACAAACTACTTACATCCTAACTTTATATAGCATTTCACATGCGGTAAGCAGATTTTAACGTCCCTTTCCTGTATGAATTCCATGCATACGGCACAGGACACAGTTAAATTTTTCACGACGAGGAACGTGCATTGATCCGCTCCGTTCTCGAATCCTATACCTATGCATGCCTACAACGTAACAGTCTGGCCTCTGGCACCAATAGCACAAGATACCTGGTAGTTTTGAACCGGCAAAGTCGGTATCTTTACAGAGTGCGCTTATGTTTCTTAAAGAAACTAGCTTCTGTCACGTTTACGCTTGTACCGGTGCTTTAAAATCAATGTCGTGGGAATACCTCCCACAATTGCCTGAACAGCGGCTTGTACATACTTCGAGGGATGTTCAATATTATTGTCTGCCTCATTAAATAACTCTTGATGGATGTCAGTCTCATCGTTATATCGGAGAATGTTTATCTGCTCAGTCAAACTAATGCCCCCATCCCGTCCAGCGACTAGCATCAGGGAGCTCGATACAGTCGCGTTTAGTTTGACGCCCCGGAGTTATCGGGAGCGCTTCAACCATCGCGATTATCTAGACGTCCTGATGAGAATTATTCCTACTTTGTTTTAAAGGCGTACCTTGCGCTTGATTATTTTGCGACCACTGATTATTGTGGCCTTGATTCCTGCTGTTGTTTTGTCGGTTCCTGTTTCGATTACTTTGATAACCGGCATGGTTCCGATTGTTATTTCGTCTCTGCCTTTGAAAGAATGCCTGCTCGTTCTGTGGACCACCATTGTTGCCGTTCTGACTTTCGTCACCCGTTTGCGACGTAGCGCCGTTAATCCACGACCCGCCGTTACAGCTATTATTGTGACCGGGTCTGTTATTCTTTTCTGACTGCGAGCCATTGTTGCCAGTGATGCTTTTCGCATCTTCTCGTATTAGGTCCATGGTACTGAGCATTGACAAAGTGTTCAAGGTCAAAGTCAAGGAGTGTTATTAACTTTTCCCTTATGTGCACAGGCAGCCTTTCCTTCAAGATGCGCCACCAGCTCGTCCCAGTATCTCGTCAAATCAATGTATTTTTCGAAATACTTCCTAAGTCCACCATGCTTTGGGTTGTAATTTCTGGACTGATGACCTGCTTTCTAAGGTGTTCTTGTATGCCCATTGACCAATACTTAGCAAGAAAAGCCTTTTCTAATTGTTCTCTGCGGCTTCGATCGCCCATAAAGCACCATCTGGTTGTATATGTGCGACAACGAATTGTATTCTCTGCCTCTCATTTCATGACCTGGGCAATATGTTGTGGAATGGACGTATAAAAACTACGGGATAGACTTGTCTTTTGAATGGGATAAAGACCTGAACTTGTCTGTGTTTTAACAGGCTTTCTTCCTGAAAGATCTCTGCTAAGGTTACACCTGCCCCCACCTCATCACGCGATTGTTGTACAGAGTTTACAGGCCGATACGCTCTAAAGTATGACCTGCAATGTACGCAGCCTGCATTTGCGTATCGATAGTTGATGATTCGCATGACGGCTGTGGTATTGTTTCCACCACATGGCGTACTTCTTTCATCTGTGACGAAACCGTCTCGGCACTGTGGAATGCGCTTTATGTGGTTTATTTCCGAGAGGAGCGTTTGTTTTATTGTGCCGAGTTCGGTCATCGCTTCGCTCCCAGCGCGTCCTATTGCTCCTTTCCACTATGAGTTTATTTTATCGGTGTCTTTGTGCTCAAGTAACTTGGCGAATTCGGTATCAAACTTTTCACTTTGCTCTTCTAGCCAGGTTTTTAACACTTCTTCTGCTTCTACGGACAGCCTGTCGACACATTGTGTTAATTCCCGCTTCGTATCTTCCAGCTTCTTCTGTGCTGATTGCATTGTTTCCACATCTTTCGATAGTTTGGAAACGGTCTCTGGTAAATCTTTATGTGCCTCCTTTGTTGTTGTTGTGGTCTTCAGTCCTGAGACTGGTTTGATGCAGCTCTCCATGCTACTCTGTCCTGTGCAAGCTTCTTCATCTCCCAGTACCTACTGCAACCTACATCCTTCTGAATCAGCTTAGTGTATTCATCTCTTGGTCTTCCTCTACAATTTTTACCCTCCACGCTGCCCTCCAATTCTAAATTTGTGATCCCTTGATGCCTCAAAACATGTCCTATCAACCGATCCCTTCTTCTAGTCAAGTTGTGCCACAAACTTCTCTTCTCCCCAATCCTATTCAATAGCTCCTCATTAGTTACGTGATCTATCCACCTTCTCTTCAGCATTCTTCTGTAGCACCACATTTCGAAAGCTTCAATTCTCTTCTTATCAAAACTAGTTATCGTCCATGTTTCACTTCCATACATGGCTACACTCCATACAAATACTTTCAGAAACGACTTCCTGATACATAAATCTATACTCGATGTTAACAAATTTCTCTTCTTCAGAAACGCTTTCCTTGCCATTGCCAGTCTACATTTTATATCCTCTCTACTTCGACCATCATCAGTTATTTTACTTCCTAAATAGAAAAACTCCTTTACTACTTTAAGTGTCTCATTTCCTAATCTAATTCACTCAGAATCGCCCGATTTAATTTGACTACATTCCATTATCCTCGTTTTGCTTTTGCTGATGTTCATCTTATATCCTCCTTTCAAGACACTGTCCATTCCGTTCAACTGCTCTTCCAGGTCCTTTGCTGTCTCTGAAAGAATTACAATGTCATCGGCGAACCGCAAAGTTTTTATTTCTTCTACATGAATTTTAATAATTACTCCGAATTTTTCTTTTGTTTCCTTTACTGCTTGCTCAATATACAGATTGAATAACATCGGGGACAGGCTACAACCCTGTCTCACTCCTTTCCCAACCACTGATTCCCTTTCATGCCCCTCGACTCTTATGACTGCCATCTGGTTTATGTACAAATTGTAAATAGCCTTTCGCTCCCTGTATTTTATCCCTGCCACCTTCAGAATTTGAAAGAGAGTATTCCAGTAAACATTGCCAAAAGCTTTGTCTAAGTCTACAAATGCTAGTAACGTAGCTTTGCCTTTTCTTAATCTAGTAACGTAGCTTTGCCTTTTCTTAATCTTTCTTCTAAGATACGTCGTAAGGTCAGTATTGCCTCACGTGTTCTAACATTTCTGTGGAATCCACACTGATCCTCCCCGAGGTCCCCATCTACCAGTTTTTCCATTCATCTGTAAAGAATTCGCGTTAGTATTTTGCAGCTGTGCCTTATTAAACTGATAGTTCGGTGATTTTCACATCTGTCAGCACCTGCTTTCTTTGCGATTGGAATTATTATATTCTTCTTGACGTCTGAGGGTATTTCGCCTGTCTCATACATCTTACTCACCAGCTGGTAGAGTTTTGTCATGACTGGCTCTCCCAAGGCTGTCAGTAGTTCTAATGGAATGTTGTCTACTCCGGGGGCCTTGTTTCGACTCAGATCTTTCAGTGCTCTGTCAGACTCTCCACACAGTATCTTATCTCCCATTTCGTCTTCATCTACATCCTCTTCCATTTCCATAATATTGTCCTCAAGTACATCGCCCTTGTATAAACCCTCTATATACTCCTTCCACCTTTCTGCCTTCGCTTCTTTGCTTAGAACGGGGTTTCCATCTGAGCTCTTGATATTCATACAAGTGATTCTCTTTTCTCCAAAGGTCTCTTTAATTTTCCTCTAGGCAGTATCTATCTTACCCCTAGTGGGATAAGCATCTACATCCTTACATTTGTCCTCTAGCCATCCCTGCTTAGCCATTTTGCACTTCCTGTCGATCTCATTTTTGAGACGTTTGTATTCCTTTTTGCCTGCTTCATTTACTGCATTTTTATACTTTCTCCTTCCATCAATTAAATTCAATTTCACTTCTGTTACCCAACGATTTCGAGCAGCCCTCGTCTTTTTACCTACTTGATCCTCTGCTGCATTCACTACTTCATCGCTCAGAGCTACCCATTCTTCTTCTACTGTGTTTCTTTCTCCCATTCCTGTTAATTGTTCCCTTATGCTCTCCTTGAAACTCTGTACAACCTCTGGTTCTTTCAGCTTATCCAGATCCCATGTCCTTAAATTCCCACCTTTTTGCCATTTCTTCAGTTTTAATCTACAGGTCATGACCAATAGATTGTGGTCAGAGTCCACATCTGCCCCTGGAAATGTCTTACAATTTAAAACCTGATTCCTAAATCTCTGTCTTACCATTATATAATCTATCTGATACCTTTTAGTATCTCCAGGATTCTTCCATGTGTACAACCTTCTTTTATGATTCTTGAACCAAGTGTTAGCTATAATTAAGTTATGCTCTGTGCAAAATTCTACCAGACGGCTTCCACTTTCATTCCTTAGCCCCAATCCATATTCACCCACTACGTTTCCTTCTCTCCCTTATCCTACTGACGAATTCCAGTCACCCATGACTATTAAATTTTCGTCTCCCTTCACTACCAGAATAATTTTCTTTATTTCATCATACATTTCTTCAATTTCTTCATCATCTGCAGAGCTAGTTGGCGTATAAACTTGTACTACTGTAGTAGGCATGGGCTTTGTGTCTATCTTGGCCACAATAATGCGTTCACTATGCTGTTTTTAGTAGCTTACCCGCATTCCTATTTTCCTATTCATTATTAAACCTACTCCTGCATTACCCCTATTTGATTTTGTATTTATAACCCTGTATTCACCTGACCAAAAGTCTTGTTCCTCCTGCCACCGAACGTCACTAATTCCCACTATATCTAACTTTAACCTATCCATTTCCCTTTTTAAATTTTCTAACCTACCTGCCCGATTAAGGGATCTGACATTCCACGCTCCGGCCCGTAGAACGCCAGTTTTCTTTCTCCTGATAACGACATCCTCTTGAGTAGTCCCCGCCCGGAGTTCCGAATGGGGGACTATTTTACCTCCGGAATATTTTACCCAAGAGGACGCCATCATCATTTAATCATACAGTAAAGCTGCATGTCCTCAGAAAAAATTACGACTGTAGTTTCCCCTTGCTTTCAGCCATTCGCAGTACCAGCACAGCAAGGCCGTTTTGGTTAATGTTGCAAGGCCAGATCAGTCAATCATCCAGACTGTTGCCCCTGCAACTACTGAAAAGGCTGCTGCCCCTCTTCAGGAACCACACGTTTGTCTGGCCTCTCAACAGATACCCCTCCGTTGTGGTTGCACCTATGGTACGGCCATCTGTATCACTGAGGCACGCAAGCCTACCCACCAACAGCAAGGTCCATGATTCGTGGGGGGTGTGCCTCCTTTAGGCTGGCAATTTCCGATGTTATTGTTCTTAAACCAGTGTTTAATTTTTTTTTTACTAATTCGTCGTTCACCTGAATCGAAATTTGAGTCACGTTTAGTCAAGGTATTATTTATTTGAGATGTCAGCGCTACATCTCTTTAAGCAAGAGTAGTATTTGTGCGTGAAGCAAGTGCTTCATCACTTGCGTTAATCATCTCAGCAATTTTATTGAATAACACAGGCAGGAGGTATTTGCTGGGCACTTTCAATTGTTTGTGCCCATGTATTAGCTTCTGCTTCCACATTGTGAGCATAGGATTCTGCCACCGACGGTCGGTACTATTGTTACCACAATCAACATTATTTTCAGAAACACTATCATTTGCAAAAACCGTATTTTCAAATTTACCTGTCTTTGTCATAACACAAATTGCTAAATATACCTCAAAATAAAATCTCTTGACAACACACTGAATAATTAGCGTAAATTGACCAGAAACTAACTCTTGTATTACTAAAATGACAATATGGATGCTTCAAACTTAAACAATCCATTATCACTCGTTTTCATCTCCCTTACACACAGCGCAAAAGTAGCTATCTTAGTATAACGCCTAGGAATAATGCCTACTGCAATTACTGAGCTGTAAACTACGCAAAATGCAGAAAATCCAAAACTGACCACGAAATAAAAGAGCTATGCGTTGCAGACCACACAAGCACATGAACTGGTAACATGTTGATAACCATACCTTTTTTAATTTCGTGTTGCTGTTGCTGCTTCGAGTCTGCTTTAATCCTGTTAATCAATCAATTTCATTTACACACATCAAAAAATTTTTGCATCGTCTTGGTTCCGGAACCTGCACAGAAAATTGGAATAGAGATCAACATAAACATCATTTCCGCCATTTTCAGTGCCCATGAAAACCACACATTGCTTGTCTTACCACCATACAGCGAGACCTTCAGAGTTGGTGGTCCACATTGCTGTACACACCAGTACCTCTAACACCTAGTAGCACATCCTACTGCATTGATGTATGCCTGTATTCTTCATGGCATACTATCCACAAGTACATCAAGGCACTGTTGGTCCTGATTGCCCTCTCCTCAATGGCGATTCGGTGTAGATCCCTCAGAGTGATTAATGGGTCACGTCATCCATAAACAGCCCTTTTCAATCTATACCAGGCATGTTCGATAGGGTCCATGTCTGCAGACCATGCTGGACACTCTAATCGAGCGATGTCACTATCCTCAAGGAAGTGATTCACAAGATGTGCACCATTGGGGCGCCAATTGTCATCCATGAAGACGAATGCCTCGCCATTATGCTACCAATATGGTTGCACTATCGGTCGGAGGATGGTATTCACGTATCATACAGATGTTATGGCACCTCCTATGACCACCAGTGGCGTACATCGACCCCACACAATGCCACCCCAAAACAGCAGGGAACCTCCACCTTGCTGCACCCCTAGACAGTGTGTCTAATACATACAGCCTGACCGGATTGCCTCCAAACACGTCTACGACGATTGTCTGGTTGAAGACATGTGCGAAACTCGTCGGCAAAGAGAATGTGATGGCAATCCTGAGTGGTCCATTCAGCATGTTGTTGGGCCCATCTGGAACAAGCTGCATTATGTCGTGGTTGCAAAGATGGACCTCGTCATGAACGTCAAGAGTGAAGTTGCACATCATGCAGACTATTATGCACAGTTTGAGTCGTAACATGACGTCCTGCAGCTGCAGGAAAAGCATTATTCAACATGATGGCGTTGCTGTCAGGGTTCCTCTGAGCTATATTACGCAGGTAGCGGTCATCCACTGCAGTAGTAGCCCTTGCACAGCCTGAGCGAGGGATGTCATCAACAGTTCCTTTCTCTCTGTATCTCCTCCATGTCTGAAAACCATCTCACTCCGAGACGCCTCGACACGTCCCTTGTTGAGAGCCCTTCCTGGCACAAAGAAATAAGGTGGACGCGATCGAACCGGGGTACTGACCGTCTAGGCTTGGTTGAACTACAAACAACACGAGCCATGTACTTCCTTCCTGGAAGATTGAGTGGAATTGCTCGGCTGTCGGTCTCCTCCCTCTAATAGGCGCTGTTCATGCATGTTTGTTTACATCTTTGGGCAGGTTTAGTGACATCTCTGAACAGTCAAAAGGACTGTGTCTGTGATACAATATCCACAGTCAACGTCTATCTTCAGGAGTTCTGGGAAATGGGGTGATGCAAAACTTTTTTTGATGTGTGTATGTTTCGTGTAGACAACATCAGTTTTTTCTTGCCTCCAATAATACTGTTGATTCATGAAAAATAAAACAAACAAGCATCAACTAACATCACACAACTTCTTTTTGTTTTAGCAACATGTTGGCTCCGCCAATATATTACTCATATTCAAACAAAATGAAAGAATATTATAAAACTTATTTATCACTTTTGCTCGAGGCAAAGCTCCTGAAACGATAGAATGGTGCATAGAAAATTTTCACTTGTTGATCATAAAATTATATCCCACCAACCAGCATCAGATTCCTATCAGACCGACGAGAACGTAGACCGACAGCATTGTTTAGAGGCAAGTGACTAATCTCAAAATTAAGCAGTTTGCGTAATTACATTGCCCGGATATTAATCGAAAAGATCGGCAAAGGAAATATCAGGGACGACGAAATAAAAGTTTAATAAAGTAAATGCCGACTGAACACTAGTAGCGTTCGGCTGTGGCCACCAAACAATTCTTCGGCAACTCTCCTTCGCTGTAGCCTGAAAAATTCTAATATGCGACATAATAAATTGAGATGTGGCATTAATGGAAAAGGAAAGTATGATTTTAATTCAAACGTGGTTATTGCAATAAAATTAGCGTAATTATTTAACCAAAAGTTACAGATACGAGAGCGACACTTACGTTTTGTGAAACAGACATCGAAAACAAATGAGAGAGAGAGCTCAGGGCTGATACTTTTTCTGTTCTATTCTAGTCTATTAATTATTCAAAAAGCAACTTTTCAGTGTGTATATTCAACACAATGAGATGATTTTGACCTCTGTGGCCATTATGGGGTATTTAATATGAACAGATAATTTAGCAAAATTGTGCAAAACTGACGTTACATTTGCAGTTCTATGGAAATGTGTCAGCTGCCTTCATAAATTCTGAAATATTTACCAGTAAACGGCGCATGGCTGTAGCAAGTAACTGTTGTTTGCCAAATGTAAAAACAGTAAGTTTTCATCTAAGTTATTTTGCAAACTGTAGTCAGATTATAATCTTAGTAGATGATATGACTGATCTCTATCATTGGTAGAAATATGTATTTCTAAGCAATGATAAAGACTTATTTCAACGGATTTCGATTTAAGTTCTTAATAGCTTTGCTGCTCAAGACTTGATTTCGGAAGCTATTATATCTTTGACTTAGGTACTTTGTTATTGCCGCAAAATTTGTATGTTGGGTGAGGGTGTTGTGATTTATGTAAGTCTCGATGTAATGTGGCAATCGCGTGGCAGTTAGTAAATGGCGAAAAGAATGAATAAAACACGCTGTCTGGTCAGTTCATGCATTGTCTCGTCTCCAATAGGCAATCTGTATGTCAGAGTCTGCAAGCGAGGATTACATTTTCTGTCACAAAGCGATGAAATAGTTGGAGATAAGTTCCAACCGGATAAAAGGTAACAAAATTAAGTATTTTGTTATCAGACTGCGATAGTGTAATTTTTCTCCTCTTCAATCGTTGTGTATAAAAGATGAAACATCAACAATAAAAGTTTAGTGTTGCTCTGCGTAAATACTTAAAGGTGGTATAAGAATGAATTTGGCCATTTTGTTTATGACAAACAAAAGGGCGTGTATCAGTTGTTTCCCAACATTCTATTTCACTGTACTAACTCTGTCGCTTGTGTTTGTTTTATTGTTGTTCAATAATAAAAAAGGAAATTAAAATACGTAGAAATATGTATTAGTGCATATGTGGGTTGTATCACTCTCCCTTTTTTTCCGTCCTCACCAATATTTCAATCAGAAAAGTGTTTGCGATTTGTCACTTGAAAGCTGCCGCATAGTTTCTGAAGTTGTGTAGACACACATATTGAGGGAGATACACCCAAATGAAATCATATAGAGGAAGTTATCATTGGATTAAGTGAGTAGGGTGGCGTAAATAGATGTCCTTTTATATGTAGGCAAAAATATTATGAATACCCATCTGTAAAATCCTGTCAGCTCAGACACTTTAGTTGAAGGTGTTGCATGACAGCATACATGCATATACTGTTATGGACACAGTAGAGATCGCAGGTAGAATGGTTTTGCACAACTGAATCCTTCATATGTGATTCAAATTACCCAATGTTTCATACATTTAAGAATGTATTGACATATTTGCTTCAAAGCAGGGCGAGAAGGGAGCTATATTTGATTAGCTGTCAGTCGAAAACCTTTTTTTTTTTTTTTGTGGTATTTAATGGTGTATGTAATAGTGTGTGGAATAATGGATTCATCATTATCATGGGGCATATTTCTCAGTATAACAAAGGTTTATGACAAATTTCTTGACAGCTGTTTTCTGCTCCTCCATGTCCAAACAATCTCTTATCACAGTTCACTAGACATAAGTGAAATGAAACACTACTGTATCTGCAGTTTAATAGTAGTTAAAATGTAGTCCTGTATATTCTAATAGATGGGGCACAGCCAGTATTTAAATTCCATAGCTAAAAAATCTGTGTAAGTAGTCCACCACAATCGTTGTATCACAGTGGCCAGGAACAAGCTATACACATAACAACGGGGTGGTTGATGTCTCCAACACTGTGTTTATTATTTATACTTCTGATAAAACAGACTTATTAAAGTCTTATTACAAGATCTGCATTTAATTGAAGAATATAGGATAAAAAGATGCCAATCTCCCTCTTTTTTTCCAGTGTTTGATGTTTTACTGAGCATAAAATGAGTTTCCTATAAGAATAGGTGCCACAAATTCCATATATGAGCGTTCCATCTAACTTTGTACAGGCTGGGGAAAATAAAACTGAATCAGTGAATGTTTGCAATAAGACGCATGCAATGTCTTGCGTTCGCATTCTTTTTAATAGGCCCTAATCACAGTCAGGGCGTGTTTTGTGCTATTTAGCCACAAAGTTTTACATTGCAGGCTTAACCACATTTCCAGTCTTAAACAGTTGCACATGCAGTTCTGAGAACGTTTTTCATGAATTGTGCGTTGCCTAACATTTGACTATCATCTCACACTGTTTTACTGTGGCAACCATTGTGTATTGCATTCAACTGACCATTTAACGCATCTTTCATTCAAATGTAACAATACAGTGAAATACTCTTGACAGATCATGTGAGAGACCCACCTGTGACAGCAGCCAATTGCACACTGAAATTATGGTTTCCAGCATTTTCTGTGCCAAACATTTCTCCTCTTCGTTAACACGGGGTCAGTCTTGTATTTCATTCAAGTGTATTTCGGTCTTCTGTGTACGGAAATGTGGGTGTAGCAAGGTGGCTGAGAATTGTTTTATATTTTACCGTTAATAATTTTAAAAAAATTAAACACATTCATCTGCAGTTAGTTTAGTAAGAGCTCTGAGAGCATTGCTGTTGAGAGCTCTAGACACAATACTACTACCTTATAAATGTTTCCTGGGCCAGTGTTATTTTGCCCACTCTGTACAGCCCCAATCATAGATGTTGCATTGTGTGTCACCATGAAGGGAATGGGTTTCTCACATTGGCAGTTTGGCTAGTGTCTACTTCCTTGACTTAATGTTTTGCAAATTGTTAGTTACTATTGCCGTTGAATTTGAGTCTTTAACTTACATATAAATTTTAAAAGATTAACAGATAGGTTTGTTATATTACTTCAAATATAGAGAAACTATAATGAGATGAATATGGTCACGTTTTTTGTTATCTTCCACAATGTCATAGACGTGTATTTAAACCTCACCAAACCAAGAAAGAAAGTGGTTGTATCCAACAAGATTAGGTTGTCACAGTTTGATAGCAAACTTGAAATTCAGAACCAGATGTTTTTACCTAACAAACAAAAGAGAAGAATAGAACATATAAGATAACTGTAGTTTCAGAGGGAAGATCAACTCATTGGGACCTTTTCAGAAGACACTAAATAGCTAAATGAAATGATGATGACAGAATGCAAGATACAGCCATATGGCTTGCAACAAAGCAGTGTAAATCACAAGAAAGTTCAGTGATGATAAGAGTCAAAAAATGAGATAGGCAAGTTGTCAGTTGCTGTGTTAAGCCTATCTTTTTTCTCTTTAATTTATTAATTGAATTATTAGTGTCTCAATTTTTCTTGTGGCAGTTGCTTTACGTGCATTTTAATCTCTCAAACAATCAAATACTTCAATGTTCGGCTAATTTCTTTTTCTGTATTCTCGCTTCTCATCTTTCATGGCAATTTTGTTCCCTGTGCTGCCTCTTGACTGACTTTCGTTCTTGGCTGCCTCATGAATCTCATATTTCACATGTGTCATCGTTCAGATATTGTGACTAATTTATCAGTACACACCCAGTAAAAAACACAAGTTGCCATTTATTTGAAAAGCTAGCGATTTGATACCCTCTGTCTGTAAAACTATTAGAATGTAAACTTCAGTGACTATGAGCATTATATCTTCATGACATCGTTGATAATGTCCATTTTTTACTCTTTGAGACATGTTATTTCTTTAGTGTGTAGCACAGGTTTATGACCTCAAAATGTTTCTTGTTTCATCCTCTAGTCAAGAAGTAAGAATTATTTGTTCAGAAGATGGAAAATCAGCACAGGAGCAAATTGCTTATACTGTTATGTGGCTGCACACATATTTTCACGAGATTCAGTCTCTACCAAATTTAGCTCTTCCATCAATGTGCCCTTCTGTAGGAGAAGGTACAGTAATATCAGGTGATCTACTGTGGTTATACTTTCAATAAATTTGATAATAATGGTAATTTTCTATTTTAATGTTTTAGGCACATTTAGAGGTAAAGTGTGGAATAAACTTGCTGAATATGTTGGGCCTGGTTGTACAGTTTCGTATGGAGAATTAGCAAAAGTTTCTGGCCATCCAGGTACTAAACTAGTTTAAATACAGAATTTATTCTTTTATTCTTTGCTCTAAACTGTGGAATGTCTTGGTATGCTACATAATCATTTATAATAGCAGTTACATGATTTTCCAGCATAGAGCAGTTGAAAACAGGAACACATTTCATTTCTCTTGCACACAATTTTGAATTTACATTAGCTTGTGTAGATTCTGATCGATGTCTTGTACTAAAATCAATTATCAAACTGAATTTTTTCCAGTAGGGCCTCTTAAACAGTAATAATTTTACTGTGCCCAGTCAGAGGCTCTGTCCATATCAGTTACATCATTGATAACTTACTCAGTACTTACAGTACTTTACACATTTCTATTGTAAACTGTGTGTCTATTTTCAGGGGCTGCACAGGCCGTTGGAACAGCAATGGCTACAAATCCATTCCAAATAATAGTTCCTTGTCACAGAGTTATTCGTACTGATGGTACAATGGGACAATATGCCCGAGGCACCAGAAATGAAGTTAAATTGTGGCTTTTGGAGCATGAGGGCATAACAGGCCATAAAATATCTCGCATTAAATGCTGAAACTTGCATACAAATTAGCTATGGAGCTGCAATCTTGTCTTTTTTTATTATTTTTATTACTATTATCATAACAGATAAAGATGCATAGATTAGAACACATGATCTTCAAACATGATGAGAGAGTTAATGGATTTCTGCACATTACTTACAGAATATTAAAAAGAAATTACTATTTTCACCATACTTGTAGTTAATTATTGGTGAAATCAAAACCTGCCAATCTGTTGAATACATATTTGTGAAAATGAAGGGAATATGTTACAGCTCTACAGAAAGAAATGCTTTCTTGCAGTATTTATTGCTTGCCAAAGTCTAAAATATGGACCGGACCATTAGTGTACAGTTGGTGACAACCAGTTCACTGCTGTTCTCTTGCAGCGCGTGAGGATACCATTAAGTGCCATTGGAAGGAGTTATCTGCTGACTCCGCCCTGTGGGTCTGGGGGTAAGAATAGGACCCGAGGTATTCCAGCCAGTCATAGGAAGCGACTAAAAGGAGGCTCACACATTTCGGCCTGTATGTGATGGTCCGGTGTAGGGTGTGACCTCGATTTTTTGAAATTTTTCCCGAAGAGCGAACCAGTTGTGGAAGGGCACCTCACATGGTGCATCATGTCCATCGTGCATTGAGATCTTTAGCCCACTTTCTCGTCATCGCATTGCAGTCCCACACATTCTCCATCTCTTGTGCGAGAACACATTCCTGGGCGCATTTTCCACCATTCACTATGCAGTGTCACTTTATGTCCGTGATGACCATGGACTTCTTTGTACCTCATATCCAGCACGGTAGCCAGTCCGCTGTGTTGGGACTGTCATGTACCCTGTTGGGTGTTGCTCCCCTGACAACACAGGGGTCACTATGCTAATGCCTGCACCGTTAACTCCCCAATTATGCCAAGGAGTAGATGCCCGTCATCCTGGGGCTTCGGGACTCCCGGCAATGGCCATCCTGCCAGGTGGCCTTTGCTGCAGCTGGGTGGCACCTGTGGGAAGGCCCCATGGGAGTAGGTTGCATCAGGGCAGATGACAGCCATGAAGCATAGTATGTCATGTCTTGCTGGTAGAATGCCACCAGCAGTCTCGAAGCAGGCAAAACCTAACTTTAATGCTAAGAAATATGATCCCAAGTCGTTCTGCTCCCTGGCCACACCATGGGAGGAATGCCAGGCTAAGGATGTCAGTGAAGCTTATTTGCCCCGGTATATCTTATGTACGAGAGTTAATGGGGAATCTTTCATTTCTATGATGCCTCAGTTTGATGAGGAGCATTTGGAAGACAAGTTTGGGGAGGTGGAGGGCTTGTCCAAAATGTGCTGTCAGTTTGGATAAAAACGGCGTCCTCTGTCCAGTCACGGGTATTACTCGCTTGTGGCAAATTGGGGGATGTTTGTTACCATCACATCTCATAAGAGCTTAAATATGGTTCAAGGTATTATATTCCACAAGGACCTTCTTTTGCAGTCTGATGAGCTGCAAACCAATTTAGAGTGGTGAGGTGTTCATTTCGTCAGGTGCATCCATTGAGGTCCGAGGGATAACCAGGTTGGCACCGGTGCCTTCATCTTGGCCTTTGAGAGTGACATATTTCCCAAGAAGGTCGAGGTGATGGTCTACTGCTGTGACGGCAAGCCATATATGCCGCTGCTATGAGAACAGTTCTCGCCTCATCAGTTCCTTGAATTCCTGTCGCCTCTTAGAATTGGGAGACTACACCTTCCCTCTTGATGATGGGGGCACTTCCCTCCCTGTTGCTTCCACACCACCTACGTTGGGAGCAACCCCCCTCCCCCCCAACCATCGGGAATTTCAGTCCCTACTTCTGAGCCAGAGAAGCGTAAGGCTTCTTCTGCTCCTCTCGCCAGGAAGGGGTCCCTTGGGTCACTTGCTTCCCAGGTTTCTGCTAATGGGAAAGATGACCCCCACCAGCGGCTGAAGAGCCCAAGAGCAGCTGGTTGCAGGGCTTCACGCTCACCCTCAGTCCCGGAGACTGATTCAGTGAAGTCTTCCCAGCCAGGGAAACCCAAGGAACAGCACGAGAAATCGAAAAAGAAGACCTTTAAGAACAAGGAACTTGCAGTGGCACCCACACCAGCACTACCTACATGTTCTGCATCTGAGGATGTGGTGGAGATTCTGGCATCTGCTGAGGACCTAGATCTCACCAGACCCTCAAACACAATGGATATAGATTGCTCAGCCAAAAAGTCAGTGACAGCAGGTGACCTTGAGGTGCAAACTGCCTCATTAAATGTTCCATGCCTTTCCAGTCTCACAATGATATCATCCTCCAGTGGAATTGCAGCAGTTTTTTCCATTACCTGACTGAGCTACGGCAACTGTTACGCTTTACACCTGCTTTTTGTATTGCCCTCCAGGAAACCTGGTTCCCAGCAATGTGGACCCCTGCCCTCCACAGCTATAAAGGATATTACAGGCACTGTAGCAACTATAATCGAGTGTCAGGTGGAGTTTTTGTTTATGTCCTGAACTCAGTCTTTAGTGAACCTGTGCTCCTTCAAACCCCTATTGAAGTTGTGGCTGTGAGAATATGGATGACACAGGAAATAACTGTGTTCCTCCAGATGATGCAGTACCTCTGAATGTACTAGCTGCACTGTTTGATCAATTCCCTAAACCTGTCCTACTTTTGGGAAATTCTAACACCCATAATCCTTTGTGGGGTGACGCCGTGCGTACTGGCCGAGGCAAAGATGTTGAAACTTTACTGTCTCAGTTCGACCTCTGATTCTTAAATACTGGGGCCACAACACATTTCAGTGTGGCTCAAGGTAGTTTACTCAGCCATTGATTTATCAATTTGGAGCCCAGGACTTCTCCCATCTATCCACTGGAGAGCACATGACGACCTGTGTGGTAGTGACCATTTCCCCATCTTCCTGTCACTGCCCCGGCATCAGGCCCACAGATGCCTGCCCAGATGTGCTTACAAACAAAGCGGACTGGGAAACATTCACCTCTGATGTCACCATTGACTCTGCCCCACATGGTAACATTGATGTGATGGTTGAGCAGGTGACTACCACAATTGTTTCTGCAACAGAAAATGTGATCCCTCGTTCTTTAGGGTGCCCCTGGCGAAAGACAGACCCTTGGTGGTCACCGGAAGTCGCTGAGGCAATTACATAGCAACGGCAAGCTCTACTGCGACATAAGCAACACCCTTCCCTAGAGCATCTGATAGCCTTTAAGTGGCTCTGTGCCCGTGTACGCCAACTTATAAAACAATGGAAAAAGGAGTGTTTGGAGAGGTAAGTGTCAACCATTGGGTGCCATATGTCACCTTCCCAAATCTGGACAAAGATCAGGCGTCTTTTTGGGAAAGGCCGCTGGTCCTGATGGGATACCAGTTCGATTTTACACAGAGTATGCGAAGGAACTTGCCCCCCTTCTTGCAGCGGTGTACCGTAGGTCTCTAGAAGAGCGAAGCGTTCCAAAGGATTGGAAATAGGGCACAGGTCATCCCCGTTCTCAAGAAGGGACCTCGAACAGATGTGCAGAACTATAGACCTATATCTCTAACGTCGATCAGTTGTAGAATTTTGGAACACGTATTATGTTCGAGTATAATGTCTTTTCTGTAGACTAGAAATCTACTCTGTAGGAATCAGCATGGGTTTCGAAAAAGACGATCGTGTGAAACCCAGCTCGCGCTATTCGTCCACGAGACTCAGAGCTCCATAGACACGGGTTCACAGGTAGATGCCGTGTTTCTTGACTTCCGCAAGGCGTTTGATACAGTTCCCCACAGTCGTTTAATGAACAAAGTAAGAGCATACGGACTATCAGATCAATTGTGTGATTGGATTGAGGAGTTCCTAGATAACAGAACGCAGCACGTCATTCTCAATGGAGAGAAGTCTTCCGAAGTAAGAGTGATTTCAGGTATGCCCCAGAGGGGTGTCATAGGACCGTTGCTATTCACAATATACATAAATGACCTGGTGGATGACATCGGAAGTTCACTGAGGCTTTTTGCAGATGATGCTGTGGTGTATCGAGAGGTTGCAACAATGGAAAATTGTACTGAAATGCAGGAGGATCTGCAGCGAATTGACGCATGGTGCACGGAATGGCAATTGAATCTCAATGTAGCGAAGTGTAATGTGATGCGAATACATAGAAAGATAGGTCCCTTATCATTTAGCTACAAAATAGCAGGTCAGCAACTGGAAGCAGTTAATTCCATAAATTATCTGGGAGTACGCATTAGGAGTGATTTAAAATGGAATGATCATATAAAGTTGATCGTCGGTAAAGCAGATGCCAGACTGAGATTCATTGGAAGAATCCTAAGGAAATGCAATCCGACAACAAAGGAAGTAGGTTACAGTACGCTTGTTCGCCCAATGCTTGAATACTGCTCAGCAGTGTGGGATCCGCACCAGGTAGGGTTGATAGAAGAGATAGAGAAGATCCAACGGAGAGCAGCGCGCTTCGTTACAGGATCATTTAGTAATTGCGAAAGCGTTACGGAGATGATAGATAAACTCCAGTGGAAGACTCTGCAGGAGAGACGCTCAGTAGCTCGGTACGGGCTTTTGTTAAAGCTCCGAGAACATACCTTCACCGAAGAGTCAAGCAGTATATTGCTCCCTCCTACGTATATCTCGCGAAGAGACCATGAGGATAAAATCAGAGAGATTAGAGCCCACACAGAAGCATACCGACAATCCTTCTTTCCACGTACAATACGAGACTGGAATAGAAGGGAGAACCGGTAGAGGTACTCAGGGTACCCTCCGCCACACACCGTCAGGTGGCTTGCGGAGTACGGATGTAGATGTAGATGTAGAACCAGACCCCAACAGGTGTCCCTGGCGTTACCATCAATGGCCTGCTATGTACCGACGCAAATGTGATAGTTGAGCACTATGCTTGAGCTTCTATGTCGGAGAACCACCCTCCAGCCTTTTGCACCCACAAACGGCAGATGGAAAGGAAAGTCCTCTCATTCACTACATGCCACAGTGAAACCTATAGTGCCCCATTTCCAGAGTGGGAACTGCTCAGTGATCTTGCAGATTGCAGCCGGCCCGTGTGGCCGTGCAGTTCTAGGCGCTTCAGTCTGGAACCGCTTGACCGCTACGGTCGCAGGTTCGAATCTTGCCTCGGGCATGGTTGAGTGTGATGTCCTTAGGTTAGTTAGTTTTAAGTTGTTCTAAGTTCTAGGGGGCTGATGACCTTAGATGTTAAGTCCCATAGTGCTCAGAGCCATTTTTCTTGCACATTGCCCCAACACAGCACCTGGGCCAGATCGGATTCACAGTCAGATGATGAAACATCTCTTGTCTGGCTACAAGTGCCATCTCCTCGTCATCTTCAACCGGCTCTGGTGCAATGGCAGGAGAGCACCATCGTTCCGGTGGTCAAGCCCGGCAAAAACCGCTTGATATAGCTATCAGCCTCACCAACTTTCTTTGTAAGCTGCTGGAATGTACTGTGTGCCAGCGGTTGGGTGTTGTCCTGGAGTCGTGTGGCCTACTGGCTGCATGTCAGGGTAACTTCCACCAGGGGTGCACTACCACTGATAATCTTGTGTCCCTAGAGTCTACCATCTGCACAGCCTTTTTCACATGCCAACACCTTGTTGCTGTCTTTTTTGATCTACACAAAGTGTATGACATGACCTGGCAACATCATATTCTTGCCATATTATACTGGTGGGGTCTCTGAGGCCCGTTCCCGATTTTTATCCAGAATTTCCTGTCGCTCTGTACTTCCCATGTCCAAGTTGGTGCCTCCCATAGCTCCCCCCATATCCAGGACAATAGGGTCCCGCAGGGCTCTGTATTGAGTGTATCGTTATTTTTAGTGGCTATTAACGGTCTAGCAGCAGTGGTAGGGCTGTTCGTCTCACCCTCTCTGTATGCAGACGACTTCATTTCGTACTGCTCAACCAGCAATGGTGTTGTTGAGCGGGAGCGGGAGCCATCCTTAAAGCGCAGTCATGGGCATCTTGCCCACGGCTTCACGTTTTTAGACGCTATGTCATCTGTCTTGCACTTCTATCAGTGTTTTACTGTTTATCCGGAACCGGAACTTTACCTTGATGACGATCCACTCACTGTAGTAGAGACATATCAACTCTTAGGACTGGTTTTCAATGTCCAATTGACTTGGCTACCTCACCTTATTCAGCTAAGCGGGAGTGCTGGCAGCACCTCAATGCCCTCTGCTGCCTGAGCAACACCAACTGTTGTGCAGATCCTTTTACTCTGCTGCAGCACTTCAAAGCCCTTGTTCAATTCCACCTTGACTATGGGAGTCTGATTTATGGTTCGGCGACACCCTCCATTGAAGATCCAATGTGCACAACTGCTCACCAGTTATGTTGCACACATTTGTAGTTCTCCTGAGCATCTGAATTATCGTCTCCTTTTTCCACTCGCAGCGGTTCATCTCTCGCATCGGCGGCCCGGGTCAGGGCTAACAATTGCAGTTCACTTGTGATCCCTTCTGTCTGAACTGGGGTCCTTCTCTTTACCAACTCCCATCCAGGTCCATCCGCATACACCTCCATGGTCTGCACATAGGCCACCGATTCGTCTGGACCTTTCGCATGATCCTAAGGCCTCAGTTACTCCTGCCGCTCTCTGCTGTCACTTTCTCTCGATTCTTCACGTGTTACAGGGCTCTGAAGTGGTTTACACCGACAGCTCGATGGCTGATGGTCATTTTGGCTTCGCCTACGTCCACAGAGGCAATTTTGAAAAGCATTCCTTGCCCTATGGCTGCATTGTATACACTGCAGAGCTTGTGGTCATTTCTCTTGCAGTTCAGTAAATACTTTCATGCCTCAAGGAATCATTTTCTCTGTATACTGGCTGCTTGAGCAGTCTACAAGCTATTGACCAGTGCTACCCTCGCCATCCTTTGGTAGCGTTCATCTATGCCCTGGACCGGTCCTGTCGTTCAGTGGTGTTTGTGTGGACCCCAGTACCTGTTGGCATCCCAGGCAATGAACTTGCCGACACGCTACATGGAAACCACTTCTGGAGGTGGGCATCTCTGTACCTGACCTGCGTTCTGACTTACGCCATAGGATTTTTTGGTTTTGGGAAACGGAATGGCGTAACAGTACGCACAGCAAACTGTGTGTCATTAAGGAGACCACAGATGTGTGGAAATATTCCATGCGGGCCTCTCGCAGTGAATCAGTTGTCCTCTGCCGGCTCCGCTGGCCACACTTGAGTGACCCATCGTTACCTCCTGTGCTCTGAAGATCCGCGTGAGTGTCGGTGTGGTGCCCTGTTGACAGTGGCCCATATTCTGGTGCACTGTCCCACTTTGACTGCCCAGCAATGAAATCTTGGGTTACTTGACTCATTGCCGCTAATTTAATCTGACAACACCTCATTGGTTGATTTAGTTTTATTTGTGAGGGTGGGTTGTACCATTTGATCTAAGTTTTAGCACATGTCCTTTGTCCCTCTGTGTCCTCCACCCTAGTGCTTCTAGGGTGGAGGTTGTAATGTGTTGCAGAGTGGCTGGCTTTTCCTTTTTTATTTTCATGGTCAGCCAGTCATGGTAATCTGCTTTGTTGTTTTAATCTCTTCATCCTGTTTCTGTGGTTTTCTTGTACCCTTTCGTCCATTTACATGTTTGTTGCCCTTCATTGTTCTTGTAACTTTTCCTTTCATTCCATTTTGAGTTGTCAGCCCATTTGTTTTGTTCTCACACATGCGGCATTGTTTTATTTGGAATAAGGGGCTGATGACCTTTTAGTTTGCTCCCTTTACCCCTCTTTTAATCCAACCAACCTATGGATTGTTGTACTTTGGATGTTCATTTCCTCCGAAGACAGCAGCCCTTTCCAGTGGCTCAGTAGAGGTTATTGACCGAACACATTGGTCCTCAATAAATATTAATTTCTTACAGGAACATCAGATTAATTGATATACAGTGTGTATAAGAAAGTCATTCCTTGAATATTTGAAGTCGCACATAACGCTATTGAAACTGTGAAGTCATTGGTAAAATGAAACACAAAAGATCACAAATAGAGGAAACAAATAACGTATCAAAGTTCGATAAGAAATGGTACAAAAATGTTTGTTTAAAAATTTGACGATGATATGAAAAGGATAGATTGCTACTCCCCGAATTTACATTTAAGTTTTTGGCCAAAAGGTCTCCCTCATGTGTGCACATGACATGCGAAATGTTGCATGTTGTGCTCTGTTGCATGTTGTGCTCTGTTGCATGTTGTGCTCTGTTGCATGTTGCAACCACTAGGTGGTCGTCCTTATTTTTGGCAACAGTTTGGCAGTGGCCATTCATTCTAGTTGACAGTTGCCACATCATGGAATATAGCTTGATATATTTTTAGAAAAGGCCATAAAGACAAGCACGTAACAATAAAGGTTTTGTTTTATCGCTAATTTGCTGAAGTAAGTCTCGAAGATCAGTTAGCCCTGTGATGGGTGTGGCAGGGTGTCTGCTACTTCATTGTCTTTAGCGTTCATGTGCGTTATTTCAAAATTATATTTCTGAAGGCGTATTGGCAGCCTTGTGGAGTAACTTGCAGGTGCACAAAATATTGTAACGTTTCCTGTAAATGTAGTAGTTCAATTTCTTGAATGTCCATAATATGGCAAGAACTGAATATGTTCAAATTCCGGAAGTGTTTTGACTTTAGAAACTACTCTGTTGTCCTTTTTGGGAATTTGAAATAGACAGGTTCCAAGACCAGAAAAAGATGTCTGTTGCATTATAAAAATCCAAATTCATGTCAGGATAACAGGATTTCAGAATTTAACAAAGCAGTTTTTGTAGCATCAAATCCTAACTGACATTTCTTCATCCAACATCATACTGCATTTTTCTTTAGTAATCTTAACAGTTCCAGGCTTTAAGCAATTGATCATGTACACAGGGACCAGCACATGAACAGAGGCCAATACATGTGTTAAGTTTCTGTTTTGTTCTAGGACCTGGAAAATTCTTTAATGCACTTGTTTTACTAGGATCAGGTTTTATTCTTGAAGGAGCTATAGTACGTCCTAGAAATCAACTTTTTTGTAGACCATTTTTTTTTTTCAAATTTTTTTTCTTGTCACTCCACTCTGTGAAAATTTATATAATATTCTTTCGTGTAAATCCAGATGTATGTCCCAAATAGCAGTAGCAATTAAAATATCATCTACATAGTCACTTTATCTAGCAGATCAGGTTCTAGAACTGTATCTAGTGCAGCAATAAACACACCGGAACTTACCCTGAGACCAAGGGCCCCACACTAAATTCGTAACATCTGTCAGTTGAACATACATTGAGCCCAGGTGGTAATACATTAAACTAGTAACTTCTGCCAGCATGGCCAGAAGCCTTATAATTCCTAGATTCATTAGACAGTTGGACCTGCCAGGAGGGGGCTGTGGTCATGGCACTAGTTAGGAAGTGTAGTGTGAAATTTCTGCAATAGATCCTCTAATTTTTCAGGTTGTGTATGAACTGGCACAATTATTTTGTTAATGGCATGTTCATCCAAGACTAAACAAATTTCACCATTGGACTTACCTACTGCTAGTAATGCACTACAGTATGGAGAGTGAGAGGGTTCAACAGCATTCCATTGAAACATTTTTTTTCTCAGGCAACTGCTGTTTTGCCCATAGGATGGAGTAAAGTTTTCAGAAAATGCATCATCTGACGTCATGTCCATGTGGTACACGTAAGATTATTATATGTAGTTTTTCATCAGATAAATGTAAATACTTCATAAGCATGCTACTTATTTTGGTTGTTGTTCTGAACTGAGATAAGATGAGTCCATGCATTACTTTATTGTGGATGTGAGCATCTTTCTTCTCAATCTTACTACAGAGACTTGAATTATTTTCTGGGGCACTCTTTATTTTCAAGAATTCTATCTTAATATCCTTGTAGTATTTACCGTGTTCTACTGGGGTCTGTATTAAATCAGCTACAATATCTTTGCCCTCAGTGCACAAATAGCATTTATCCAAAGAAAAATCTAAATTTTTTGTCCTGTTCTTGCAATTACTCCATGCCAAGTAAACATTTGGCATGAGGTCCCTCAAAATTAAGAATATGCATAACTAACTTCATATCCTTCTATAAAACCCCATCTCTGCCACTTGCCAGGTTGCGATTTTGGTAGAACTCTGGTTATACAACAGTTCGTAGTGGGTAAGTTGCCACTTGTATATGAACTCTGGACATCCAGTTACAAGACAAAGAGTACTATAACATCAAGCACCAGCAAGTTAGGTACAGCTCATGAAAATTGGTATGGATTTTTACACTTTTACAGAAACTAGGACTATTGGAAGAGTCACTAAAGCACTACTTTGGTCCGTAACATGCCCTTTGTCACTTGTTGGACATCACATATGAAGTTCAGGATTAAGACTGTCCCTCAAGAAGACAAAAGAAGAAACACCATCCATGCTCTCCGTATGAACCTTCCTACAGTCTAGGTGCACAAAGTCCACAGTGAGAGGTTCGAACTAGAAGACCCACCCAGTGGCAAAGATTTGACGGGAGAGGCTACCTTTGATGTTCATCATAGTAAGTAATAACTAGAACAGATTGCAAGGATCAACCAGTGCCACTATATGAATGACAGTTGATGAGATCTAGAACCTGGGTGCTGCAATCGGCTCTGCTGTTTCTCCAGGACAGGGAGCAGTGCTGCAAGCTGTGGTGATTAAGTGTAGCGTCGTTGGGTGTTATGCTGCAGAGCATCAGGTCAGACCTGACCAACAGTGAATATTTATTTTTAGTATTTTATTTGTTATTTAGAATTTAACATTTCTGGAAGGTTCTTGAAATAAATATCAGGATTACAGCACATTTGATGTTTGTAAAAATAACTTCACTCTCTGCCCAGGAAATGCATCCTGTTGTGATTGTGTGATGATGATCTTAATAAATGAGATTTCAGTGTTAAGCTTTGTATTATTTCATTCACCTTTCAAATTTAGAACTGATTCTAGCATGACAATATTTATGTTGGAATTAATTTGTATCCTGTAGAAATGTGTCCTATTGCTGAGTAGTTGTCCGTTAGGAAAGTCAGTTCAGTTCAGACCACATTTTGCTTCACCAAATCCATTATAATCCACCTCAGAAGAACCAAAGTATTTGGTCCATAGATAGAAATGTGAATGTTTTGTGTAGTTGAACCAGGAATGCATATTGGTTCAGATTGTAATAAATGCCGAAAGTTGTTGAAGCATGTATTATGCACAAATATGTAAACATTTACAGATTATTTTTTATGCTGTTTACAAATCAATGCTTCTACTGTTCACTGCCTGGTCTCCTTTACTCATAGAGTACTTACTTTCTACACGAACTCTCCTTGCCATATTTATGTTTCCTGTTTGATGCACAAAGCAGTTACTTAATTGTGGTTGCACATGGGCCATGAGCTCACGAGAGATGACCAACTGAGGTGCTGTGCTGTTCTGTTATGTGACAGGTTCTGTGTGTCCTGAGGATTACCTGCTGGCCATTAGTCATCAAATCATGCAGCTCCTAAGAGGGCATCACTCTCCAATGACTCAGGAGCATAGTGTAACAAAACAGGCTGTATTGGGTCATGTGGAGCACCCAATACAGCAGATTTCGTAATATGCAATACATGCTAAAACCGATGTGGGTAGTGTATAAGGACACTTATTGAATAGGGTCACTTAGTGCACAGTGTGAAATAGTTACAATGAAAATGTTAAACTGTATCACAGACCAATTAATGTATGTACTTAATCAGGTAAAGTGATGTACTATTAGGATAAGTCATCACTTTGATATGAATTTTGGGATGTTTTGAAGAGAAAGAACAAGTTCTGGAATCGATGTTAATAGAGTATAAATTTAGTAACCCTTTTCATTCAGTTTTGTAATTATTATTCAATTAGTAAAATTCATTGTTTACCATAATGCAAATTGCCTGTGTAAACCATTAATTTTGGAAAAGCTTAACATTTATGTATCTTTGCAAGTCAGGACAACATATTCTTATGGAAATCACCAATTAAAAATCTGTAATTAAACTCATAATTAATGTTTCTGGAACATTCTATAGAGAAATTCAGTGCAATGTCCACATATTAAGAAAACTAGAGAAGATTCGTTTAAACTGGAGACATAACCTGATTCAAAAAGACTGTTTGTATCACAAATAATGTTAGAAGAACGATTCATTAATCTTTTGTAACACGATTTAAAGATTTTGTGATGTATGTAATTAATCTTAATTTTAGCCTTCACATGTTGTAAAAAGTAATTTTGAACATTTGAATTGTAATTTTGATGTTGTACAAATAGTACCAGCACAAAATTGTTTCATAAATTGCATAATTAATTAAATTATGTACAGATATTCGAGAATGTTCTGGACTGAATAATTAGAACTTAATTGTAAACTGTATGTATGTTTCAAAATTGCACTTGTAAAAGATTGTTAATTTCGGAAATATGCATTATCATTGCACTCATTTTAATTTCTACTAAAACTCTGTTACCTCAGTTTTTGCTGTATTAACTTATTGCAATTGTAACATCAAACATGAAATAACATAATGATGTCATTAATTGTTAAAAGATATATAAATACACCTTGTACAAAAGCTTTGGAGGAGTGTGGTTGGAGTACTAGCTGGTGTGTTCTGGTGCCTGTAAAGTTGTGTTGTCAGCAGATTAATTTGTGTACATCTGATAGCGACCCAAGACTTTCTACAGCAAAGTTATCACTTCCAAAAATGTAAAACATGGTACAATCAGCTGTACTGTGTTAAACCTGAAGTTGATGGGATTGCTATGTTAGTTTTGGTGACTGGAGCTTGTATGAGAAGTTAGATTTGACATTGGAACTGGGCTTCTGGATCTGATTATGTTTTAATAGCAACTACACAATATGGGAACAGTTTGAACGAAGGTAAACAAATAACAATAAAAAAGAACTGTGTTAGAGTGGTGATGTCTGAAAATCTTGGAAATATATAATCCTCTTAAATATTTGTGTTGTGCCTCAAATCCACAAGTTTGTGTTTTATTTTGCTTCATCACATACAGATTTATACAAAGAAACTGAACTTTACACTCAGGAGGATGATGGTTCAAACCAGCGTCCAGCCATCCTGATTCAGGTTCTTCGTTGCCTCCTCCATCCTTCCCTAAACAGAGCTTGTGTTGTGTCTCTAATGACCTTGTTTTAGATGGTACATTAAACACTAATATCCTTCTTCATCTTAACTTCACTATTCTCACCAATCCATTTATAGCTCAAACACAAATATTTTTTTAAAGTTAGAGTTTTGCTGCAAGTTTTAGGAATCAGAGAAATTCAAACGTGTTAGGTACATTTGGGAGGGGGGGGGGCACAGGAACATCTAGTTTTGACGTGGAAGATGAAATGGTTTGTTTACTGAGATACCATGCATTGTCACTAGCTGGGTGTTGTGCGCCCCCTCCCTATTCTATCCTTCCGATCCCTTCTCCCCTTTGCTCTGCACCCTCCAGCACCACTAGCGCTGCTTGCCACTAGCCAAGTAGCTGCTGACAAGATCGGCAGGAAGACCTTGAGAAATGGTTTGTTTGGATTAAACATATTCACACAAGTTATCCATTAGATGAATTAATCGCTGCTGTCTCAGTTCAACAACACGCTGTTGGTGACTCATCACTAGGGTTCTCTGACCAATCGGGCCACCAGCTTCTTGGTAAGTAAGAATTAGTGGATCTCAGCATAATTAACAAGAGAAGTGAGATGAGAATTGACCACTTTTAGAGACAACATTGGATGGTGATACTATCTGCCATCATTTGTATAACTTTCTTCAAAAGGTTCTCATTCTGAGCCATGGTCAAGCCTTCATAGAGCAAGGTTTTTCCAGTAATACCAATTTTATAATAGTCAACCAAGAAAACAAGTCATCCGCAGCCATAGATCAAGTATATGACAGCCTAAAGTCAGCTGGCAATGTCATGATTAAAGGTCACAAGAGAATGAGTCTGGACTATTTAAAGTGCCCAAGGTTTGTATGGTGTGGTTTTAAATTAGAAACCATGTGAAGATGAAGCTGAGACAGGTAGTCAGAAGGGGTCCATTGTCCAGCAGATTAATGAACTGAAGGCCAAAAAGTCAAGGACACTGGGTGTGAGAGCCACTGAACTGAGTGGAATTGATGAAGAGATAGCTTCTCTCTCAAAGCAGTTTTGACTCTGTTTGCCTTTTTATTGTTTGACAAAACACTTGAATATTGTTTGGCAGGGAAAATGGCACTAATATATATATATATATATATATATATATATATATACACACACACACACCCCAGCACTGTCATTCTTATTCTTGAAACTTTTGTATTATGCAATATTTTCTTTGTACATTTCTTGTCCAATCTATCTTATTGTCTTGCTTGAAAAGCTCGTAAGTCCTGTATGGGAGGAGGAGTCAAAACTTGCTATTAATTTGAAGTTTGAGTTAATTTGTTAATAAACACACAAAACCTGTAACTAAAATGGCTTTTATTTACACATCTTACCTGTGTACTTACCCTTCACATCAAAAATCCTGTAAACAATACAGTAACACATTAAGAAATACTGAAGTCCTTAAATGTTGACAGCTTGCCTGTTTACTTACACTTATCTCAACATTTTTCAGGGAAAAACTCTAATACTGTGTCTAGAAATCAACAAATTTCGCTTAGGGAAACTTGTGGCAACCCTGAATTGATTTTCAAGTAAAACTATGTTGTCAGTACTTTAGATACAAACACAATGTAAACATTTGCATTGGACGAAGCACTATAGACTCTTTAACTTACAAAAGCAGATTACATTGATCCCAAATGTATTTTCCCAAATTTATCCTATTTTTAAAAGTTTGTAATTTCAAATATTTTAACACATTACAAATTCCTCATATGATCAGTAGAATAACCAGCAAACTAAACTACAATATTAGGTGGACTTTTGTCTGCTACTGCCTCGAATATTAGTGGCTTTATATAACTGGGTATTGTAAATGGCAACTGGTCTTCTATCTCAAAAATCATATTGACAAACAAGCAGCAAAATTAAGCATTCATATACACTGTGATTGAAAGATACTTTTGTAGTGGAGGACATGTTGACGATTCAAAACAAATGGTAAAATCATTATTAATCATATACAACATAAAGCTTTATAGTTGTAAAAAATATAATTCTTTAATCACTGAGTAAGTGATACCTGAACTGGAAGGAATTTCCATCACAAATGTGTGTGTAATCACTACAGCTTATGTTTCCAGTCTTTGATTATTTCTATAACTATAAAGTAATTTAAAAGTTATCAGATACTGGTTAAAAGACCAAAATATTGCAAATACTTCCACTGAAAAACTTGTCAGACTCGTGATAAATTCTCAAATTACAATTTCTCACTTCCTAATCTGTAACAACGTTTGAATAAGTTTTCCAGGTCAGGCAATAAGACAAGTTAAAGAAAATGATAAATAACTGGTGTGCATGTTATACGTAGTACTTCTAGTGACAGTGTTTTAATTCTCCAATCTCATAAAGACATCAGTATCCAGGAAAAAAGTTTGAATTGGTGTTTGTTGTGGCAGTGCAAGACAAAATAATGTAGGGCAAAGGAAAAAAAAGAAAGAAGCAAATTATGAAATCAAGACAGAAAATATGGACACCGATGTTGCATAGTCATAGATAAAATAAAATGGAAATAATGCTAGTAGGCTACAGCAAGTTTACAATTATCTGGGTTAACACTGACTTAAGGCTGCAAGAATATGGGTTGCATAATTTTTAGTAAAATCACTTTTGGTATTTGTACATGTCATTATAAATCACTAAAAACAATTAAAACACTGGTGATGTTTCACCTATCTTTGCAAGGGTCCTCTTCAGGGAGCAGACAACTCTTTTAAGAGTAAATGCATTGTGAGCACAGGGCTCCAAGTGATATCAGCACCTTCCCTGTGCTGCAATTTGTTGCCTTTGCCATCCTTCCTTCCCTTACTCTCTTTCTCATGGCGGCAGCATTTGATTTTGACCCAGCTATTCCCTAGGTTTTGCTTTCAGTTCTCAGAATATTCATTTGTCACCTTTCAGCTGAATAAATTTTTTGTCCGTTTCTGGATTTGATCATAATTTTCCAAACCTTCTTCTGTAGTGTGGACATACAGGGGAAGAACATCTTAAATAGTGCCTATTGAAGCATGCAGCATTAGCAGATCTGTGCACAGTACCTACATGGGCTTCTATATGCACTTCAAAGCCATCACATTAGCCAGTACGATCAGTATGTACCCTTTTACTTGAGCCTCCTGACAACACATTAATCACAGCTGATGCCTGTTGCTGCTAACTTCCCATGCTTACTAAGGAGTAGGTGTCTACCTTCCTCAGGTGTCAGGATTCCCAGCAACAGACATCATGCTGTTTCCCACATGAAATGTATTAAATTACACCAAAACAATGGGCATTCTGCTCTGGCCTTATCAAACACGTATAAAAATTTCAACACAACTGTTTTCCCTACTCTGTCTACCCCATGGGAAGAACAACAAGCTAGATGTCTTGGAATGAAACAATTTATCCAACACTTAGCAAGTACTTGAACTAATGGGTAATTTTACTGTGACAAAGACATCATTTTTTGTGGAACATGCTGAAGATAAATTTGGAAAAGTTGAGTCATTGGGGAAATTCCACAATGAATTGCTATTGATTAAAGCCTCCTCTGATGTACAATCTACAGCTTTTCAGGTGTGTAAATATCTGTGGGACATATCAGTGACCACTCCTGCAGACAAAACTGAACATGGTCCAAGGAATCATCATCCACAGACACTTTACATTCCAAACAGATGAGGCACTATGGGCTGATGGATCAGTGAGGCACACATTTTGTCCAAAGCATCCAAAAAGATCTTGGGGATAATCCAGCAGATGCAATTGCCTTATCATAGCCTTTGAATGGATGTATCTGTTACATTATCCTTGGGACTAACCACTCCACAAAGATAGTCCCTGTGAACATCTATCTTTGTGTGTCAACTGCATGGAACACTGTCCTCCATGTTCATGGGTTTGCCCAATCTTCCAGAACTCAAAGAAGATACAAGAATATACACGTACTGACCACGTGTCTTATACTGAGGTATGAAAAACATATGAAATCCTGCACCCTGTTGATATGACAATCAATTATGTGACAGCCACAGCTGTCACTCCCAATAACTCTTCTGTTCCCAAATGTTCTCCCAATGCCCTCCTCTCTTGTGGTTTCAGCAGCACCATCTTCGGGAACCATTTCCTGCACTCAGGTGTATAACAGGGACAGGGTTCCCTCTCGAGATCCCCTCTCCCCTCTGAAACCCAAAGATCAGCCCACTATCAGTCTCCATGCTCACCACAGAGAGGCCCTTGCAAGAATCCCAGCCACCATAGGCTGCAGAGGAACAGGAGGAGGTGAAGAAGAAGGAGACTCAGACAAGGCTACTCTGGTGACCCCAGAAGTACCAGACCCCCCATGCTGTCTGATTATGAACCAAAGTTCATTGACTGGTCCCATCTAGATCGGTGAAAGGCAGTGATCCTAAGGTGTGACTGGCCTCCTGGCCCTTTCATGCCCAACCATAAAGCAATCATTCATTGGAACTGTAATGGATACTACTGTAATCTACTGGAACTACAACGCCTTATTTCTTCCGCTTCTGCAATTTCCTTACTGTACAAGAACTACACTGATGAGCATTCCCCAATGCTCCATAGTCATCTTGTGTTTTGTCAGCACTGTGTTGGCCCCAAGAGGGCATCTGGAGCATATGCACATAGGTTCGCACAGATGTCATCAGTGAGTGGATTCCCCTCTATACCACATTGGAAGTGACAGTGGTGTGAGAGCAAATAATCTCAGTGATCACCACTTGCAACATTTACATGCTTCCAGGCAGGCAACTTACTTTGAATCAACCACTTTAATTCAACAATTTTCCCCCCTTTGTCCTACTTGGGTACTTCAATGTGCACCATCCTCTTTGTGAGAGTACCACTTCATCTGGCAGGAGCCTTCTACTTGGCCAGCTTCTTACTGACCAAGATCTGTGTCTTCTCAGTGACGTCACTCCTACCCATTTCCCTTGGCACCTTTTATGCTATCGATCTACTGATCTCTCCTCCAAGTCTGATGGCTTTGCTGTATAGATCATTACACGACAATCTTTGAGACAGTGATAACTTTCTGGTGATCTGTCACTTCCTTGCCACTGCCAGATGAACTGACTACAACACTGTGTTCATTGAAGATGGAACTGGCACTTGTATGCCTCTACTGTCACCTTTGCCCCCTCTCTGTCAGACTGCATCAGTGAGACTGTAGAAGACATCTCCAGTGCAATCATCTACCTCAAACTGCTATTCCCCTTTCTACGGATCCCCTCTAGCCCCAGTCAGTGCCACAGTGGACAAAAAACTGCAATAATTGTTCAGAATTGCTGAAGAGCCACGCTATGTTCCAAGCGACATCCTTCATAGAAGACCAACACTTTTAATCAACTTCATGCTGAGGCTCACAATCTGATAGGAATGCTGGGAGCACTATGTGTCCCCCACCTGCCCAGGATTGTATCCCTCTTCACTCTCAGGGTGGGCCAAGATCCACAATCTTTTGGGTCCCCAAACATCCACAACTGTATTGCGTCTCTTCCTTCAATATGGTAACCTTACTCTCTTGCATCTTGCCACTATGTGACGGCATTTGCGTCCTCTTCTTATGTGGCTTCTTTCCAACATAAGAGACAAATTAAAGACATTTTCCTCTCTTTCACCCTGCAGCTTGCCATATTATATAATAAACCTTTGACCAGAAATTGCTTCAGGCTCTTGCTCTGTCTCACAATACAGCCCCAGGCCCTGATTTCATTCACAGTCAGATGGTATAACATCTGACTTTTACTCAATATCTCCACAGGGTCTTAAGCCATATTTGGCGTGACAGTGTCTTCCCTTCATGATGGTGAGCAAGTATCGTCATTCCAATCCTTAACCTGGGCAAACACCCAACATCCATTGACAGTTAACAGCTGACTGGCCTCACCGACCAGCTTTGCAAACTACTTGGAAAGATGGTTGCCCGCTAATTATGCTGGGTTCTCAATCTCAGGGCCTTTTGTCCCCGTCATCATGGTTTTTGTGAGAGACTACCCACAACAAACGATTTGGTTACGTCCAATAGGTAACACCTTTTTTTTACCTACATACGGCATACGACACCAAAAGGTGCCATTGAATTTTACTTTCCCTGAATGACTGGGGCTTTTGAGGCTACCTACTAATTTTTATTTGTCAGTTTTTAGGCCATAGTTTGTTCTGGGTTAGACTTGGTACTTCATTCAGCTCTCCACAGGTACAAGAGAATGTCATCCCACAGGGCTCCATGCTGAGTGTCACACTCTTCCTCGACACCATCTATGGGCAAGTGACATTTGTTGGACCACTGACCACCCCACACGGTAATTTACAGATTTTACATTTAATCCAGCTCCCACTCTGTAGCCTTAGCTGTACGCTAGCTCCAAGGTGCCCTGACAGGTCTCTGCTTGTACCCTTTCCCCCTTGTTACCAAGTCTCTCCTGCAAAACTGTGGGGCGTACATTTTTGTCAGCAGACCACGGTCAGTCCTGACCCATTGCTCTACCTGGGTACCCAGCTCTTGGACATTGTTCCATTGTCCTGATTTTTGCTACTCCTCTGAAGCTGATGTGGCTGCTCCATATTGGTCAGCTAAGGACGAACTGCGTGTGAAAGCTTCACACTCTCTGCTTCCTTGCCCACACCTTTTGGAGCGCAGAATGCAATTATTGTTCTCTGTATGTACTGGGCTCAGGTTGCTAGTTCTACTGCTTGGCAGCACCTTCGGGTTTGAAATTGTTAAGACCCTAAATCTACATAGATACTCCACAAGCCACTGTACAGTCCATGGCGGAGCGTACGCTGTACCACTACTAGTCATTTCCTTTCCTGTTCCACTTGCAAATAGAGCAAAGGAATAATGACAGTCTATATGCCTCCATATGAGCCCTTATTCTCGTATCAAAGTTGGTTGTACAACTTGGGCGAGTGCTAGGAAGTCTCTCTAGACCTGCCGTGTGGCGGCGCTCGGTCTGCAATCACTGATAGTGGCGACATGCGGGTCCGATGTATACTACCGGACTGCGGCCGATTTAAAGGATACCACCTAGCAAGTGTGGTGTCTGGCGGTGACACCACAGATTCCCATTATAATTCCCGAAGCGTCCCTGTAGCACTTACATGTTGTTCGAACCTATCAGTAACAAATCTAGCAATCAACCTCTGGAATTGCTTCGACGTCTTCCTCCAGTCTGACCTGGCTTTCATTTTACCAAATTTAGGGCTAGCTGCCATTCATCACACCAAATGGAAATTTTGTATAAGTCATTCGTATCTTCCTACAGCCACTCAACTTTGATTTGTTACTGTACACCCCAGCATCATCAGCAAACAACTGCAGATTGCTGCCCACTCTATCTGCCAAATCATTTATGTATATAGAGAATGACAGAGGTCCTACCACATGTCCCTGGGACATTCCATCATCATGGAGTTTGACTAGCCATTGGCACTTTCCAGACTATTCCTGTATACAGTCTCCTTTCCACAGCAGGCACCTTCCCTCAGTTCCAGTGGTAGCAACTCTTGCTCACCTATTCAATCGACATTTGACAGTTTCTTGATGTTCCAGCATGTTGTTATGTTGTGGTCTTGAGTCCTGAGACTGGTCTGATGCAGCTCTCCATGCTGCTCTATCCTGTGCAAGCTTCTTCATGTCCCAGTACTTACTGCAACCTACATCATCCTAAATCTGCTTAGTGTATTCATCTCTTGGTCTCCCTCTACGATTTTTACCTTCCACGCTGCCCTCCAATGCTAAATTTGTGATCCTGCTGCCTCAACCAACCGGTCCCTTCTTCTTGTCAAGTAGTGCCACAAACTCTTCTCCCCAATTCTATTCAATACCTCCTCATTAGTTATGTGATCTACCCATCTAATCTCCAGCATTCTTCTGTAGCGCCACATTTCAAAAGCTTCTATTCTCTTCTTGTCTAAACTTTTTACCGTCCATGTTTCACTTCCATACATGGCTACACTACATACAAATACTTTCAGAAATGACTTTGTGATGCTTAAATCTATACTCGATGTTAACCAATTTCTCTTCTTCAGAAATGCTTTCCTTGCCATTGCCAGTTTACATTCTATATCTTCTCTACTTTGACCATCAGTTATTTTGCTCGCCAAATAGCAAACTCATTTACTACTTTAAGCATCACATTTCGTAACCTAATTCCCTCACCATCACCCAATTTAATTTGACTACATTCCATTATCCTCATTTTGCTTTTGTTGATGTTCATTTTATATCCTCCTTTCAAGACACTGTCCATTCCGTTCAACTGCTCTTCCAAGTCATTTGCTGTCTCTGACAGAATTGCAATGTCATTGACTAACCTCAAAGCTTTTATTTCTTCTCCATGGATTTTAAGACCTACTTCGAACTTTTGTTTCCTTAACTGCTTGCTGAATATACAGATTGAATAACATCGGGGAGAGGCTACAACCCTGTCTCACTCCCTTCCCAACCACTGCTTCCCTTTCATGCCCCTCGACTCTTATAACTGCCACCTGGTTTCTGTACAAACTATAAAGAGCCTTTCGCATCCTGTACCTGCCACCTTCAGAATTTGAAAGAGAGTATTCCAGTCAACATTGTCAAAAGCTTTCTCTAAGTCTACAAATGCTAGAAATGTAGGTTTGCCTTTCCTTAATCTTTCTTCTAAGATAAGTCGTAAAGTCAGTATTGCCTCACATGTTCCAACATTTCTGCAGAATCCAAACTGATCTTCCCTGAGGTTGGCTTCTACCAGTTTTTCCATTTGTCTGTAAAGAATTCGCGTTAGTATTTTGCAGCTGTGACTTATTAAACTGATAGTTCGGTAATTTTCACATCTGCCAACACTTGCTTTCTTTGGGATTGGAATTATTATATTCTTCTTGGTCTGAGGGTATTTTGCCTGTCTCGTACATCATGCTCACCAAATGGTAGAGTTTCATCAGGACTGGCTCTCCCAAGGCCGTCAGTAGTTCAAATGGGATGTTGTCTACTCTCGGGGCCTTGTTTCAACTCAGGTCTTTCAGTGCTCTGTCAAACTCTTCATTCATAATCATATCTCCCATTTCATCTTCATCTACATCCTCTTCCATTTCCATAATATTGTCCTCAAGTACATTTCCCTTGTATAGAGCCTCTATATACTCCTTCCACCTTTCTGCTTTCCCCATCTTTGCTTAGAACTGGGTTTCCATTTGAGCTCTTGATATTCATACAAGTGGTTCTCTTCTCTCCGAAGGTCTCTTTAATTTTCCTGTAGGCAGTATCTATCTTACCACTAGGGAGATAAGCCTCTACATCCTTACATTTGTCCTCTAGCCAATCCTGCTTAGCCATTTTGCACTTCCTGTCGAACTCATTTTTAAGATGTTTGTATTCCTTTTTGCCTGCTTCATTTACTGCATTTTTATATTTTCTCCTTTCCTCAAATTTCTTCTGTTACCCAAGGATTTCTAGTAGCCCTCGTCTTTTCACCTACTTGATCCTCTGCTGCCTTCACTACTTCATCCCTCAGAGCTACCCATTCTTCTTCTACTGTATTTCTTTCCCCATTCCTGTCCATTGTTCCCTTATGCTCTCCCTGAAATTCTGTACAACCTCTGGTTTAGTCAGTTTATCCATATCCCATCTCCTTAAATTTCCACCTTTTTGCAGTCTTTTCAGTTTTAATCTACAGTTCATAACCAATAGATTGTGGTCAGAGTCCACATCTGCCCCTGGAAATGTCTTACAATTTAAAACCTGGTTCCTAAATCTCTGTCTTACCATTATATAATATATCTGGTACCTTCTATTATCTCCAGGATTCTTCCATGTATACAACCTTCTTTTATGGTTCCTGAACCAAGTGTTAGCTATGATTAAGTTAAGCTGTGTGCAAAATTCTACCAGACAGCTTCCTCTTGCATTTCTTACCCCCAATCCATATTCACCCTACTGTGTTTCCTTGTCTCCCTTTTCCTGCTCTCGAATTTCAGTCACCCATGACTATTAAATTTTCGTCTCCCTTCACTACCAGAATAATTTTCTTTATCTCATCATACATTTCATCAATTTCTTCATCATCTGCAGAGCTAGTTGGCATATAAACTTGTACTACTGTAGTAGGCATGGGCTTTGTGTCTATCTTGGCCACAATAATGCGTTCACTATGCTGTTTGTAGTAGCTTACTTACATTCTTTTTTTTTCCCTTTTTTTTTTAAAAAAAAAAAAAAGCTACTCCTGCATTACCCCTATTTAATTTTGTATTTATAACCCTGTATTCACCTGACCAAAAGTCTTGTTTCCCTGCCTCCGAACTTCACTAATTCCCACTATATCTAACTTCAACCTATCCATTTCCCTTTTTAAATTTGCTAACCTACCTGTCTGATTAAGGGATCTGACAATCCACGCTCCGATCCGTAGAATGACGGTTTTGTTTCTCCTGATAACAATGTCCTCTTGAGTAGTTCCTGGCTGGAGATCCGAATGGGGGACTATTTTACCTCCGGAATATTATACCCAAGAGGATGCCATCATAATTTAACCATACAGTAAAGCTGCATGCCCTTGGAAAAAATTATGGCTGTAATTTCCCTTTGCTTTCAGCCATTCACAGTACTAGCACAGCAAGGCCGTTTTGGTTAGTGTTACAAGGCCAGATCAGTCAATCATCTGGATTGTTGCCCCTGCAACTACTGAAAAGGCTGCTGCCCCTCTTCAGGAACCACATGTTTGTCTGGCCACTCAACAGATACCCCTCCATTGTGGTTGCACCTACAGTATGGCCATCTGTATCACAGAGGCACCCAAGCCTCCCCACCTACGGCAAGGTCCATTGTTCACGGGGGGGAGGTCTTCCAACATATCCTACTCATTTTGCATATGAGGTGCATCAATCCCCTGACATCCATCCTAGGTGGGATTACAAATTGGAGTGTGCCTTGCAGCTCTCTGCTAGGGCCTCTGTCTATACTCCTTAGAATGTACTCCCTGTGTTTTGTCACACATCCCTCTTGGTTGGTAGTCAGGCATGAATTATGGCAGATTTACTTTAAGAACCTAAAATCTCAGTTGCCTCTGAGACCTTTTCGTACCTGTTCCTCTTAGTTCTTCAGGAGTATCAGCATACTACTGTATTTTACTCTAATGGCTCTAAAACCATGGGTAGCATAGGTTATTCTTTTACATTTCCTGCCAGTTAGGTACATTATTCATTGCCGAGAACATGTAGTGTTTTTATGGTGTGCTCCCTGTACCGTTGGATAAGCAGCTGCCAGCAGCAAGTCGTATACTCTTATTTCACTTATTTGTTAAATAGTTTAATTCTTAATTTCTTTGCATGTTTTGGGTATTTGCATTGTTTAATTCACAAATTTCGGGTGTATTATAGTATTTGAGAGTTGTAGCGTCATATTTTAGTACCTGAATAGTGTAAAATCGAGTAGTCTCCTTCTGCCGCCGGGCAGTGTGTCAGCAGTGCGCACATAGCAGCATTACTGCTTTTTCTAGGCAGCAGTCTTGTATTTTAACAACCATTTAAATTTTGTGTCGAATTGTTTGTGCCCCCTGTAGATTACTTCAGATGTTCTTTGCACAACAGTGTTTAGCATGGATAGGGACTGCGACTGCTGTGTTCGGATGTAGGCTGAGTTGGCATCTCTTCGCTCCCAGCTTCAGGCTTTGGTCACACAGCTCGAAGCTGTTGCCAATGGGCATCACTGTGGGGGTCCAGGTGAGGGTTTGTTGGGGACGGCCAGGTCGTCCCACACATCCTCCGATCGGATTTCGGCTGTGGCTGCCGGGATACTGCCCACATTGAGGCTGACCCCTCACCTGTCGTAGAGTGGGAGGTTGTCTCAAGGTGTGACAGGGGTCAAAAGACATTCTGGAGGGCTGAACGGAATGCCTCTCCAGTTTGTCTGATGAACCGGTTTCAGGCTCTGTGTCCGGCTCATAGTGATCTTCGGCCGGACATTCCTGCTTGTCCTGTTCCAGAGGTTGCCCCTCAATCTTCAAGATCTGGGCGGTCGCAGAAGGTGGGCTTACTGGTAGTTTGGAGCTCCAATGTCAGGCGTGTAATGGGGCCCCTCAGGGATACGGCTGCAAGGGAGGGGAAAAAAATCAGTGTGCACTCCGTGTGCGTACCGGGGGCACTCATTCCAGATGTGGAAAGGGTCCTTCCGGATGCCATGAAGGGTACAGGGGGCACCCATCTGCAGGTGGTCGCTCATGTCGGCACCAATGATGTGTGTCGTTATGAATTGGAGGATATCCTCTCTGGCTTCCGGCAGCTATCTGATTTGGTGAAGATTGCCAGTCTCGCTAGCGGGATGAAAGCAGAGCTCACCATCTGCAGCATCGTTGACAGGACTGATGGCAGACCTTTCGTAGAGAGCCAAGTGGCGGGTCTGAATCAGAGGCTGAGACAGTTCTGCGACTGTGTGGGCTGCAGATTCCTTGACTTGCGCTGTAGGGTGGTGGGGTTTCAGGTTCCGCTGGATATGTCAAGAGTCCACTATACCGAACAGGCGGCTACAAGGGTAGCAGGGGTTGTGTGGCATGGACTGGGCGGTTTTTTAGGTTAGATGGCCTCGGGCAAGTACAGTAAGGGCAACAGCCTCAAAGGGTGCGGGGCAAAGTCAGGACATGCTGGGACCAAGCAGCAATTGGTATTGTAATTGTAAATTGTCGAAGCTGCATTGGTAATGTATGTGAACTACAAGCACTGATATAAAGCACCGAAGCTGAAATCATTATAGGTACAGAAAGCTGGCTTCAGCCAGAGATACATTCTGCCAACATTTGTACAAAAGCACAGACAGTGTTTGGAAAGGATGTATTGCATGCAACCGGTGGTGGCATGTTTGTCACTGTTAGTAGTAGTTTATCCTGTAATGAAATAGAAGTGGATAGTTCCTGTGAATTATTATGGGTGGAGGTTATACTCAACAATCAAGCTAGGTTAATAATTGGCTCCTTTTACCGACCGCCCAACTCAGCAGCATTAGTGGCAGAACAACTAAGAGAAAATCTGGAATATATTTCACATAAATTTCCTCAGAATGTTATAGTCTTAGGTGGAGATTTCAATTTACCAGATATAGACTGGGACACTTAGATGTTTAGGACGGGTGGCAGGGACAGAGCATCGAGTAACATTATACCGAGTGCACTATCCGAAAATTACCTCGAGCAATTAAAGAGAGAACCAACTCGTGGAGATAACATCTTGGACCTACTGATAACAAACATATCTGAACTTTTCAACTCTGTAAGCGCAGAACAGGGAATCAGTGATCATAAGACCGTTGCAGCATCCCTGAATATGGAAGTAAATAGGATTATAGAAAAAGGGAGGAAGGTTTATCTGTTTAGCAAGAGTAATAGGAGGCAGATTTCAGAGTACCTAACAGATCAAAACAAAAATTTCTGTTCCGACACTGACAATGTTGAGTGTTTATGGAAAAAGTTCATGGCAATCATAAAATGCGTTTTAGACAGGTAGGTGCCAAGTAAAACTGTAAGGATGGGAAAAATTCACCGTGGTTCAACAACAAAGTTAGGTAACTACTGCGAAAGCAAAGAGAGCTTCACTGCAAGTTTAAACACAGCCAAAACCTCTCAGACAAACAGAAGCTAAACAATGTCAAAGTTAGCGTAAGGAGGACTATGCGTGAAGCGTTCAGTAAATTCGAAAGTAAAATTCTATGTACCAACTTGACAGAAAATCCTAGGAAGTTCTGGTCTTCAGTAAGTGGCTTTAAACAGCATATCCAGACACTCCAGGATGATGATGGCATTGAAACAGAGGATGACAGGTGTAAAGCTGAAATACTAAACACCTTTTTCCAAAGCTGTTTCACAGATGAAGACCGCACTGCAGTTCCTTCTCTAAATCACCACACGAACAAAAAAATGGCTGACATCCAAATAAGTGTTTAAGGAATAGAAAAGCAACTGAAATCACTCAACAGAGGAAAGTCCATTGGACCTGATGGGATACCAATTTGATTCTACACAGAGTATGTGAAAGAACTTGCCCCCCTTTTAACAGCTGTGTACCGCAAGTCTCTAGAGGAACAGAAGGTTCCAAATGATTGGAAAAGAGCACAAGTAGCCCCAGTTTTCAAGAAGGGTCATCGAGCAGATGTAGGCCTATATCTCTGACATTGATCTGTTGTAGAATTTTAAAACATGTTTTTTGCTTGTGTATCATGTCATTTCTAGAAACCAAGAATCTACTCTGTAGGAATCAACATGGATTCCGGAAACAGCAATCATGTGAGACCCAACTCGCTTTATTTGTTCATGAGACCCAGAAAATATTAGATACAGGATTCCAGGAAGATGCCATTTTCCTTGACTTCCGGAAGGCGTTCGATACAGTTCCGCACTGTCGCCTGATAAACAAAGTAAGAGCCTACTGAATATCAGACCAGCTGTGTGGCTGGATTGAAGATTTTTTAGCAAACAGAACACAGCATGCTGTTCTCAATGGAGAGACGTCTACAGACATTAAAGTAACCTCTGGCGTGCCACAGGGGAGTGTTATGGGACCATTACTTTCCACAATATATATTAATAAGATAGTAGATAGTGTCGGAAGTTTCATGCAGCTTTTTGCGGATGATGCTGTAGTAGCCAGAGAAGTTGCAGCATTAGAAAATACAAGAAGATCTGCAATGGCTAGGCACTTGGTGCAGGGAGTGACAACTGACCCTTAACATAGACAAATGTAATGTATTGTGAATACATAGAAAGAAGGATCGTTTATTGTATGATTATATGATAGCGGAACAAACACTGGTAGCAGTTACTTCTGTAAAGTAGCTGGGAGTATGCATACGAAACGATTTGAAGTTGAATGATCATATAAAATTAATTGTTGGTAAGGCGGGTGCCAGTTTGAGATTCATTGGGAGAGTTCTTAGAAAATGTAGTCCATCAGCAAAGGAGGTGGCTTACAAAACACTTGTTCGACCTATACTTGAGTATTTCTCATGAGTGTGGGATCCGTACCAGGTTGGGTTGACAGAGGAGATAGAGAAGATCCAAAGAAGAGCGGCGCATATTGTCATAGGGTTATTTGGTAAGCCTGATAGCGTTATGGAGACGTTTAGCAAACTCAAGTGGCAGAGTCTGCAAGAGAGGCGCTATGCATCGCAGTGTAGCTTCCTGTACAGGTTTCAAGAGAGTGCGTTTCTGGATGAGGTATTGAATATATTGCTTCCCCCTACTTATACCTCCCCAAGAGATCACGAATGTAAAATTAGAGAGATTAAAACGTGCATGGAGGCTTTCCGGCAGTCGTTCTTCCCGCGAATCATATGCGACTGGAACAGGAAAGGGAGGTTTTGACAGTGGCACGTAAAGTGCCCTCCGCCACACACTGTTGGGTGGCTTGCTGAGTATAAATGTAGATGTAGATGGCCATTAACACATTAACAGAACACTCCCTCCCCCTTTTTATAAACAGGTCTCCCTTGACCACATTTTAATATGCAGGATTCAATAAGCAGTCTCCAGGCCCTTGACCAATGTTACTCTCTTCACCCTGTGATATCTGCTATTCACGACTGTCTCTCTGAACTTAAGCATACTGTGTGCTTGGTTGTCTTTCTCTGGGTCCCAAATCAATTGGTTATCTCAGGGAATCAACTGGTCAATTATTTGATGAGGGAAGCATTTACTTGTCTCCCATTCACTTTGATGATCCCAGGTGTGGATTTGTGGGTGCAGCTATGGCCTCACTTCACTTGGAAATGGAACAACAGCTGGTGGGCTGCTGGCCCTCTAATAAACTCTGAACTACGAAAGACATAACTGCTGGATGGCACTCCTTCCTTTCCTCCCGGAAAGAATCCACCATTTTATGTCACCTTTGCATTAGTCATACCGAGTTACCCATGGTTTTACTTTACATAGTGAGCTACCCGTACATTGTGATTTCAGGACCTCACTGACAGTTGCTCTATCCTGTGGAATGCCCCCTACTCCTGGATCTACATGCTAAGCATAGTCTTTGAAATTCTTTGTCTCTGATGTTGGCAGATAACTTACTGATAATTGAAATAGTTCTCCGTTTTGCTCTGTGACAGTGGTTTTTTCGTCAAATATAACCTTTGTCGGAGGCGGAGGGGGGGAAGGGGGGGGGGTATATCGTGCAACATGCTGGGTCAGGCAGACTCTCAACCCTATCTCCTTTCCCTGCTGCCTCTGCCATCCCTCCCTCCTCCTGTTTTAATTGATTTAGGCGGACTGCCTCTTTTCTGCTATGCCCTGTTTTCTGTTTTAGGAGTGGTACTGTTGATTAGTGAGTGCTGTCCTCCTCTTTGCCTATGATGGGTCAGGGATGGGACTACTGTGAGAGGACCTGACCCCATAGCATGCAGACTTCCTGGGGATGCCCATGTGCGGTCTTAACTGTTTCTCTTGTCTTGTTGTATTATTGATGATACAACTGATGTCCACTACATTTTTAGCCTTTTTCCTGTTACTGTCCTGAATCCCTTGACTACAAGGAATTCCTTACCCTGTAGCTGTCTTTGCTTTTTATTGGGTTACCAGAGGCACAACGTGGGACAGGCTTCTCTCAGCGTAGGTTAGCCCTGTCCACACTAACCTATACTGATCCAATCCCTATAATTTTACTTCTCCATAAATTGTTTGTCAGCTGTGGCATCAGTATTGTCTGCATTGCCTCGCTTTTACCATTCCTACGTGCTTTCCTCTTCCAAGCACATTCCTGTTGGAAATAACTACCTCTGGATAAATGATGAATCCTTGATCAAGGGACTGATTGATTCTCTGTTTACTCCCTACCCCCTACAGGATGAATAACTGCTGGATTCTGGTGGTCTCCCCCTATGTACTGTCCTATTTCAAGTGCCAGTTGCTTACAGACATCACATTCTGAGATGCTGTGGGACAATTCAAGTAAAGATGGGTACAATGGGGGTCACTGTACAGTAGGCTATTGTCTGTGCTGCTCTGGCAAGTGATCGGTAGGCAGAAAAAGTGAATCAGCAGCTTGTGGCCAGTAGTAGTGTTTTCCTGCAAAAAAGGCGCTGTAGCTTCAAGGCAGTTATCTTAGGGTCTCTTGTTTCTAGTGCTGATCACAAGTCGTGTGGAGCTGCTGGCTCGCGAATACATGCAGTCCACTTGACAGAGATCAATGGCAGCAAGATCCTCGGTAACTTGTAGGTATTCTCCCTGTTCATGCTGTTTGGGTGTTTAATTATTTTCAGTAAGCATGTTTTATTTTTGCAGCTGCATCCACAGTTGCTGAGCAACCACATGAGGTTCTTGTAAAATGATAGCTTGGCCACAGCCCTAATGGTTTTCAGCTATAGTTGATTTGTTGTATTCCCTAGTTACATGTAGCATCCATGCTGTGACATAAGAGTGCTAAACTGTCTCCCAGTTTCACCAACATAGACTTCACCACATTTACATTGAAGTTCATAGATGTCTGCATTGTGGAGAAACATCTATAGAATTCTTAGTGGGCCTCAACAGATCACAGATCCAGCCACTTACATCCAGAAAGGGAGTCACACTGTTGTTTTCAATTTTGAAAGTGAACTGTATGTCTTTATGAGTGTGGCTTGATAAGTCTGGTAAATTTCCATGAAAGAATGGAACATTTCTGCTGTGCCTTTATGGTTGGTAAGGATGATTATTCCAAGAACTGTAAAAAGAATTCAACAATTTTCAGCATACAATTCACTGTTACACATCTCAGTGGTCGGTGTGTTGGCCGCAATGAAAAATGGAGCAAACCAAGGTTTGTGCTGTTATTAAACATGTTTATTTGGAGGATAGGGCTGCCGTGCAAATCAAAACAGAACTGGACGAAGTTCACATGCACTCTGCTCCATGATTGAAGACCATTTACTTCTGGATTAATGAAATTAAATGTGGTCGGACAAGCATGGAAGATGAAGCACACTCCAGTCCTCCAGTTGACGTCCCCAAAAAGGAAACCACTGACAAAACCCACGATATGGTAATGCAAGGCTGCTCAGTAAACATTCGTGAGATTGCTGACACTGTAGACATCTCAAATGAGTGCACGCATGATACCCTGCATGGAGAACTGGGTATTGAAGAAGCTGTGTGAAAGGTGGGTACTGCAGTTGCTCACAGTCAAACAAAAATGCATCCAGCACAACATTTCAGCACAATGTCTGGTGATGTTCAATTGCAATCCACAACATTTTTTGGGTTGACTTGTGACTGTTAATGAAGCCTGGATCCACCATTACAAACTACAGTCAAAATGGCTCTCGAAACAGTGCACAAAGGCTAGTAAAAGTGAACTCAAAAAGACGAAGACCATTTTGTCAGCTGTTGAGGTGAGGACCACTGTTTTTTTGGGTTCCCAAGGAACAATCCAAAAGTTGTGTCAGCTGAAAGAAAAACAAGGTTAACACACAAAAAAGTGGTCTTTCAGCAGAATAATGCACCATCCCACACATGAGCAATAACAATTGCGAAAGCATGTTTTGGTCTTTGAATTGGTACCTCATCCATCCTATTCACCAGACTTAGCCTCAAGTGACTTCTTCCTGTTCTGTAACTTGAAACTCTGGTGCACTAGGAAGGAATTTTCATCAAATGATGAAGTGATAGTTGCAGTCAATGAGTATTTTCCAAAGTCTGATGAAACCTACTTTTCCACTCGGATGAAAACGCTGGAGGGTCGCTGGACCAAGAATATATCCCTCAACGAAGAATATCTCAAGAAGTAAGGTGAGATGTTTACATCTTTTCTTTTCTTTTCTTTTACCAGTCTTATCAGTCTACTCTTGTATGTAAGTTATTGAGCTGCTGATGAAATCTGTGTAATATTGCTTCCCCAGGTGGCCAAATACTGAACGTCTCATCTGTGTACCTCGCCCAACAATGTGAGTACAGCAGCGCAGACTGACTGTTCAGATGCTTCCGGTCGGGGCACACATTTCCAACTGTCCCTGTTGATGTATATCAATGCCTGTCGGCAGCTTAGGGTCTTGATTTAATTATCATTTCATTTTCTGAATATCTTCCGGCACTACTGGAATTTGTTGCCACATTCTTGTTGGCACAGCAATTAGTGCTCTGCTCAAGCTTCCAGACAACATGCCGAAGTTTTGGTTTTGGTCGCAGGTTACATTGTTGCTCAAGAACACTGCCTCTACTTGAGTGAACCATATGAACGTGTCACGGGACCAAAAAGGAGGCAGCTTGTAACTGTTCCAGCAACAGTAGGTGGTGTCGATATGACAGGGCTTTGCATGCCGAAATTTTCCCTGAGCTGTCTCCAGGTGCGTGAAGTCTGTGCATGCAGGGCATGCCTGTAAGTCGCTCTCGAGCATCTGGTTGCGAGCTAGTAGATCTATAGTCTGTTGTATTGCCTCTTAAGTCGTCATCCTGGCTTAAGAGTCCGGCCACCTTCAACAACATCCTCACAACCAGGCAATATCCCACTGCCTGGAAACATGCTGAGATGGTCGCCATCCCCAAGGCTGGGAAGGATCTTCGTTCCCCTGCCAGCTACTGCCCCATCAGCCTCTTGCCCGCCATTTCCAAGGTGTTCGAGAGGCTGTACCTTAAACGACTGCTCATCCATATTGCTCGAGAACGAGTCCTCCCTGATGAGCAGTTTGGCTTCAGGCAGGGACACGCAACCACTCACCAACTCCTGCGCCTTGTAGAAGAGGCACTGGACGCCATAGAATGTAGGGAGTACTTCGGGGCCATACTCCTCGACGTGTCCAGAGCTTTTGACTCGGTCTGGCACGAAGGGCTGCTCTACAAATTATTTTCCCTTGGCTTTCCAGTGTCTCACGTTAGGCTAATAGCCACATACCTGGAAGGTCGCACCTTCCACGTTAGGATCCCTGATGGGAAATCTACACGACGACCCATTAGGGCAGGAGTACCACAAGGCAGCGTACTTGGACCACTACTCTACTCCCTCTTCACAGCCGATCTGCCCTCTGCGCCGAGGGTACATTTAGCTCTCTACGCAGATGATACTGCACTCTTCTCTCGTTCTCGGAGTGCGGCAGGTCTACAACAGCGGCTCCAGGGGGCCACAGAATCCTTAACCGATTGGGCTAGGACCTGGCGTCTGGCATTTAATCCCTCCAAGACCCAAGCCCTTATCATCTGCCGATGCCATATTCCCATTTGGCTCCCTCAGGTGACGGTCCTTGGTACCCCAGTCCCCTGGACTCGTACTGCGAAGTACTTGGGTGTTACCCTGGACCAGCGCCTCACCTGGCGCCCCCACATCGATGACGTGCGTCGTAAGGCAATGGGGCGGCTCTGCCTGCTCTACCCTCTCATCAATCCAACCTCTTCACTCCCCACACACCTTGCTGTTAGATTGTACACCTCCCTTGTTCGTCCCATCCTTGAATATGCGGCGGTGGTGTGGGGCAATGCTGCCCCCACCCACCTCCGCCGACTCCAAACCGTCCAGAATCGGGCTCTCCGGCGTGCTCTCCACCTCCCTTTCGACTTCCCAACCCAAGAACTCCACAACCTGGCCGACGTGCCGCTCCTTTGCACCCGCATCCTCTCTGCAGCCAATTCCTTTTACCAACAAACACGTCACTCTCCTAATCCCTTAATCCTCTCCCTGGGTACCCGTGTCCACCGTCTAGCCACCACTCGATGGCCTGACCTTCTTTTCCGCCCCCCATGAACTCGCATACATAAACCACCATCTCATGTCAACTACTCTTTCTCACATCATCGATCATCCACCAACATGTCATGTCATTCACCCTCACAAACACGCCAACCCCCCCTTCTACTCACTGCCCCCCAATGTTGGCCTAATCACGACAGGCCCTTCCTCTTTCCACTTCTCAAGCTGTCACTCTCTGACTACTTTCTCTTCCCCCCTCCCCCCCCCCCCCCCCCAAACCATCACTTCAAGATTGTCTGCCACCAATCAAGACGCTGCTACCAAGAAGAGGCGGCCAGGATAATGGCCTTTCGATTTCACTCACTCTAACTATTCCTCCTTCTATCCTTTATTCTATAATTTAATATAATACTCCCGGCTAGTTAACGGGCCGTTCCTTTTCCTCCACTCTTCTACTGTCCCTTTCTCTGTCCTGTCTTCTTTTATATGTATATATTTAAAAAAAAAAAGAAAAAACAAGCACAACAGTCAAAAGCAATAACAACAAATCACGACATTCCATCTCCCAACAACATCATGCCAGAAGGAGAAGCGCCTTAAGGGCGCTAGAACTTCGTTCACAGCAGAGGGTTCAACCCTCCACAATGTGCGCGGCGGCGGCTTAAGAGTCAAGAGTCAAGTTCTTGCAAAGGGGGGAGGCACACAATCAATTTTACTAAAAATTACTGAACCCACCAAAGTGTGACTAGATTTCCACAGGTGCAGTACAGGGTACCTGCCTGACACGGTTAGTGTATTCCAAGTATTGTAGTCTCCGCATGGCCATCATGAATTGTCTTGTTTAGGGACTAAGTACAAGACAGAGCACCATGGGCTTCTTGATGGTTGGATAATGCCTTGTCGTAGCATCGTCTCGAACTCAGCATTTGCCGCAGCGAGCCTGCTGGGTATTCAAAGTGGACAGCATGGATGGCCTGAAGTGGGGTGGGCCAGGCGTAGTTAAGATGTGGTTTACCATAGAATGTTTCGTCCCTAAGAACACAAGAGCTCTGGAAATTGGTTGAGGATGTCGGCACACAGTCTGAGGCAATTAACTGATTTTGCATTGAAGTAAGCAGCCTGTCATCACTGTCCCACTATCTTCAAACTTGTGGTTGCATACATCAGCTGGACGTTTGCAAGATTGACAGGCAGCTTGTAGTGTCCATTGAAATCCGCACCCAGGATGGGCGTGTTGAAGTCAGTCACAGTGAAGGTCCATGCAAATGTGTGGTGTAGTCAGAGATACATATTTCATTGGTGTGTGCCGCACATTTCAATTGTCAAATTATTTGCAGCCATGAAAGATAGTGCCTCGGCAGTCCTACAGGCACTCAGCATGGCTTGCAGGAATACTGAGAGGTCAGAACCTGTGTCAACAAGGTATATGACACCACCAGCCTAATCTGCCACCTAAGGACACTTTGATATGACAATACAGCTGGACATTTGGGAGCAAACAGGGTGGCCAGCACTTTGTTGTGTCATTTCCGAAGTGGTCATGGTACCAGCAGAAGGTGTTTTATTTATATTTCTAAATGAAGGCATTGTTTTGTATTGTACTAAGTAATTTTTAAGATGGGTTAGTAAATGTGAATGAATGCAGACCTATATAATTTTCATTAACAGCTGCATTTGCATTGTAAACTAGATTCTGCTCTGGAAGTAAGTAGTCAGAAATGCAAATAAGTCATTTGAACATTTGTGGGAAGAAAACATACAGTTTTATTCAGTTGAAAAAATATTTTTCATTTATGTTGAAAGATCACCGAACATAGAATTGTCCTATCATTTCGTAGTAATAAGCAGTTTTGTTCAAATTAGCTTAAAGCAGGTGGTAGACATTTGTCTCAACATATGACAGAAAATGTAGTCATTTAAAAGAAGTTGACTTTGGCATAAAGAGAGCATCTCTATCACTTAAAGCATGTTTTGATTTGGGTACGCACTCAGGAGAGCAGCTCTATTAGTTGCCACAAGTTTTTCAAGGACTTGGCTATTTGTCTAAAGATTATTCAGAGTCAGAAATTTGCCTTTTAAAATAAATGCATTTAATGGATAAAAATTAATTCATGTGTACAAACAACACAAACAAAACTCACTTATTTTCTAAATTGTTGCATCACATGTTGACAAATTGGCTGTATATGTAATTTTATTGCAAAAAAAAGATATGTACCAGTATCATTCTCAGTGGAGCTACATACTGTTGACACATATTCTAAGGCATGGATGCAACTTTTTGGGGTAAAAAATAAAACAGGACACAAACTGCTCTCATAGCCTACCTTACTGTTGCAGCTCTGCCCCCCTCCCCCCCTCCCCCTGTGAACCACAGACCTTAAGGAGGTTGAGTGGCTTTCATGCCTCAATAATACAGACTACCATACTGTAGGTTGCAAACACAATGGAAGCGTATCTGTGGAATGCCAGATATACATGTGGCTCTTGAAATGTGTGAGCAACCTTATCAGTAGTTAAAGAGCCAACAGTCTGGATGATTGACTTATGTGGCCGTGTAACACCAGCCAGGATGCTGAATAGTGTAAAAAGGGAAAACTTAAGCCATTACTTTTCCTAAATATGCAGCTCTTCTGTATTCTTAAATGGTGGCATCCTCTTGGGCCAAATATTCCAGAGGTAAAGTAGTCTCTCCTCCATTCGGATCTCCAGGTGGGAACTACTCAGGAGAATGCCATCATCAGGGAAAACAAAACTAGCATACAATGGGCTGGAGTGTGAAATGTTAAATCCCTCTATTAGGCAGGTAGGTCAGAAAATGTGAAAAGGGAAATGGACAGGTTAAATTTATACAAATGTTCATTCCACATCAAGTGTCCTAGGGGTCTCCACTCGACCATCTAAGAGTCTGTTAAAAATTTGTGTGCATATACATATGTTTGTGGTAGGTTGCTGTGCAGAATTTTGGCTCAATTCTTTCAGTAGTTCCAGAGTTAAGGCCACCTTAATGGACCCATACCAAATCATAAAGTGCACAGGCTGAATAATTTGGGCAATTTTAGTATAGTTTTGTGCATCTGTTGTGACATCTATCACCTTGAATTTTTGTACACTAGTACAACTTTTACTGCTGAATGCAGCTGTAGCACTCAAATTGCTCAGCAGCTACTTGGTCTGAAAGAGCATTGTAAAATTTATCATGAAAGATTTAAGTCACATTTTAAGCATCTTTTACTATAAGTGAAAAGCAGCTATGACCTTGATTTTTGAGCTGCTAGCCAACAACCAGGTGCTCACTATACTACACCAGTTTTAGCATTTACGAGTATATAGTTCTGATTTTATTGACCATTGTCTCAAGTGTCAAATTGAAAGTTGAAATTTTACAGCATTTTTCAGGGCCAGTTTTTAATATGGCTACCATCTCCGATCTTCTTTTAACTGACACCATAGGAAAGAGCTCTTATTTTGCTACAAGGAACATTAAGAAGTAGATTGGTAATTTTACCTATAAGGTTTTTAAACTAGCTTAGATACCTTAGCTTTTGCGCATACCGCAAGCTTGACAGAATAGCTTTAACAAATGGCATACAAAAATGAGCAAATAAACAATATTGTTGTGAACATAACAAAGCAACAAGTTTTCAAAATGAACCACACATCATAAATTAGTTGCTGGAGTTCATAAAACCATTTTCATGGCTCTAAAATTCTCTTCAGTGCTCCTCAGCATCTCCGATGGGGAAGTATATCTCTGACCCACAGAATTGGAACTTGGAGCTGGCAAAATTCCAATTATCTGCTGCTCTGGGATCCAGCAGGTGTCCTTCCTTAAGGGCCAACAGAATGAATCAGTCGGACCATGTGGATGCATGAAACTAACTAAGGCATTTCGTTCTTCCAATGATGTGTCACAGATGTTTCCAATCCACCATTTGTTGTCATAAATGCACAGGCTATGTATTGCACAGACTGCATGCTGTCGATCGAAACACTTGATAAGTATGCTGATTGACCAACACTTGCAATTGTCTCATTGGAAACTCGGCTAATTTGTAACCGTTTTTCATCGTTCAGTCTGAACCAGTGGTGTTCTCTGGTCCCTGCAACCATTTTCAAATCTACTTTCTTGCAATGGTTTGCAGCATCAATTTCTTCCTTTGTGATAAAAAGACATTTTATTCTGTGAACATGTTCGTCACAAAATCTGAATAGATCACTTGGTGTTAGAATTTGATCTGAAGTTGGCCATTGGAGACTTGTTCTTGCTGCTAATTGCTTTGTTGTGTCCCCAGTACCATCACATGGAGACTTTCCAAGGCTTGTGGCGATGAAGTTCCATTCTGCAATGATACTAAAGTCATTGTAGTGCTGACGCAGATTTATGAAGTTCTTGAAATTTTTGTATTGCACAGCTGATCCATCGCTGAAAGATCTGATGTGCTTCAGCACTGGAAAGTGGGTTCACAGGTGATAATCAGCTTGGAGCAGAAAACGTGAACTGCAACCCTATCATGTTGCAAGTAATCACTGATGATGCAGAAGCTATGGGACTTGATCTTTCCAGTCAAAGCCTTGTAATAAATAACAAAGGGATGTCATGTGGCCTGACTATTTTCTCAATGGAAGCCTTATACAGCATCCTGCACAATAAATGAATAATTTTCTGCAAAATCCATCAGAACAACCAGCTTTCCACATGCTAAATTTTCTTTGGTTTCTTTTAGGTAGTTGCTTTGCTATGTAATGATGGGGTGAGAGGTTCAAAATTTTGGTCACAATGTTTTGGATAAATTCTTCAATTGGTGACTGATTTGTCTCCAGGGTATCTCGGTCAGTGTGTGTCCATTCCTTGCATTCAACTGCTTCCTCATTGTCGTTCCCTTCAAATGTAGCTTCTACAAGTCTTTCCAATACTTCTAATACAGGGTATTGGTCACATCGTCGGAGCATCCAATCTTTTGAATCCATATTGCAAATGGTTTTGGCTAACAAACTCTTGTAGTCATGCTTAATTGGAGTTGCTGCTAGCATCAACTTGACATTTTGATGAGCTGTAAAAACACAAACTTAGCGTGTTCCTGCTGAAGCAACTGTGATGCACCACTCTGGCCAGGGCTCACAAAAATTGGAAAAGCCAACTTTTGGTAAATTTTGTTTGCAATATTCTTGATAGGCTTCTATCAAGGTACAAAGCAGCAGACATTTCTGCATATGAACTTTTGGGCCACCTGGTGTCCTTACGGCAACAAAGTCCTTTTTTCTATGGAAGATTCAGCTGACTTCATCACTATCATAGAATTTTGCTACACTTTCCTTAATATCTTCTTGGAACACCTTTCCTCGCTTTGGATCTGGTTTCACTAAAATGCCTTTGTCTTCCTTCAGCTTTCTGGCCATTTTCACCATTCGCTCAGACAAGTTGAATTCTTCCATCATTTTTTTAAATGCTCCAACTGCTAGGGGCCAAAGTTAAAATCTGAATTTTCTCACTGTCCGCGGTGGCCGAGCAGTTCTAGGCGCTCCAGGCTGGAACCACGCTGCTGCTACGGTCACAGGTTCAAATCTTGCCTCGGGCATGGATGTGTGTGATGTCCTTAGGTTTAAGTAGTTCTAAGTCTAGGGGACTGATGACTTCACATCTTGAGTCCTATAGTGCTCAGAGCCATTTGATTTTTCTCAGAAGCTGAGGAAACCTCCAGCTTTGCTTTCAGTTCATTGATGCGCACTTTGTAGAAAGAGCAATCATGGCATTTTTGACCTGGTTATGGTTCTATGACATCATCTGCTGTAAGCCTGCCAATTTAAGCAATTCTGGTAGCCACAACCATTTGCACTTGCCTTATCTTTCGTTTTGTATATCCACTAGAATCCCAGTTTAAAACGCGCTGAAATTTTAGTGATGACACACCAATTGCTGTCAAGCTAGAGTTCAAACTGGATGAAGCAACTGTAGCAGCATCTTCATCAGACTCTGATGATGGCAATAGCTTGGCCTAGTTGTAAGTTGTTTCAAAAAGACAGCTGCTGCAACATCAATAGGACACAGACCCTTATTGAACACATTGATTCTTCTTTTGAAATGGATTGCAGCATGATTTCTGCAGATATTGAAACCTGGTCAACAGTTCTGCTTCATGTTGTAACCATATTTTGGCATCACAATTAAGCTGGAATCCAACTCGGCGAATCAGCAAATTCTGATCCTCCTCAGAGAGGTCACTGACTGACTTGAGAAGGCGTTTGTCCTTGGTGAACTTACTTAAATGACACGGAGACTTGTTGATCTGTGCAATGTTGCACTGCTCTAGGCCCATATTTCCATTGTTTGAAGCCGTAACACATTGTAGTTTAAGTTATGATTCAACAATGGATTGAATGAATCAACCAAGCTGCAAGCTAAACATTCACAGGTAGTAACCACAAATGATACAATGACTGACTATTTGCATACAAACATGAATGATATCCAAATCAAATTACATCTTATATAGTGTGAATGTATAAAATGAGAATACTGGATAACATTACGGAAAATTCCGGAAGTTTCTAGTGCATTGTTATAAAACTTGTACCTGCATATAAGTTTCTGGAATTCGTGCCTGGTTTTATAAAACAGTCATACCTCCATATCAAAATCCAGGAATTTCCGGAACTCAGGCCCTGCCTATCAAATTTCCAGAAGTTTCTGGAATCTGTTATAAAACAATCTTACCAACTTATTGAATTTCCTGAAGTTTCTGGAACCCACGCCCTGTGTTATAAAACACCAATATCTGCATCTCAATTTACAGAAATTTCTGGAACCCATGTCCTGTGTTATAAAACAGTCATACCTGCATATTTAATTTCCAGTAGTTTCTGGAATCTATATATGAAACAGTTGTACCTGCACATCAGAGGAACAAAAGTATCATGCTGCAAATAATTTGTATTAACAAATCACATCACAAGCACCTTGACATTCTCCAACACAACAGCTGCCATCATGGTAATATATGCAGCAAGCGTAACAGCTTAGGTTTCTTTTAATCTATTTTAAATGCCTTATGTGGAAAATTACCATTCTACTTTTTCAAGATCCTTGTAGCAAAATATGTGCTCTTTACAGTGGTGTCAATAAAAGAAGATAAGAGTTGATAGCAATGTAGAGAACTGATCCTGAAAAGTGCTCAAAATTTGCCATTTTCAATTCGACACTTGAGGCAAGGGTCAATAAAATCAGAACTATTTACTCATAAATGCTAATACTGGTGTAGTATAGTGAGCACGTAGTTGTTGGCTAGCAGCCCAAAAACTAAGGTTCCAGCTGCCTTTCCCTTATAGTAAAGGATTGTTAAAGTAGGGCTTGAATTTTTTTTGAGGATAAGTTTTAAAATGCACTTTCAGGTAAAGTAGCATAATGGATAGTCATTTTTAAGGAATTGGAATGCTTTGGCTACATTCAACAACAAAAGCTGTACTAGGATATAAAAATTCAGAGTGATAGATATCACAGACAATGCACTAAGTTAACCCAATTCTTCACAATATGCGCTTTGTGACTTGGTATGGGTCCACTAAGGTGGCCCTAGCTTTGGAACCACTATAACAATTGAGCCACATTTTTTCACATTGGCCTAACACATACATATGTATACAAAATTAAACTTTGAACCACATCTGAGATGGCTGAGTGGGGACCATTTTTTATTCTAGGACACTTGATATGGAATGACCACAAAGTGGAAGTTAATCAAGTTCAGTGGCATGACGAACCAGGACTTCTGTCCAGGAGAGTACAGGGTTATAAACGCAAAATCAAGTAAGGATATTGCAGGAGTAGGTCTAATAGTTAAGAAGAAAATGGGGATGTGGATAAGCTACTATGAACAGCGTACTGAAGCATTATCATAGCCAAAATACGACACAAAGTCAATACCCACTGCAGTAGCATTAGTTTACATACCAACTACGTTCACAGAGGATGAAGAGACTGAAAAAGAGTGAATGAATAGATAAAAGAAAATATTCAGATAGTTATGAGAGAGAAAAATTTAACTGTGGTAGGAGAGTGGAATTTGATAGCAGGAAAATGAACAGAAGGATAGACTGGGTAAAAGAAGTGAAAGACAGAGCCACCTGGTAGAATTTCACACAGTGCATAATTTAATAGTTGCTAATGCTTGGTCCAAGAACCATGAAAGAAGACTGTATACATGGAAGAGGTCTGGAGACTCTGGAATGTTTCAGATTCATTATCTAACTGTAATATGGGTGTTTCAAAATCAGATTTTGTACTTCTACATCTACTATGCAAATCACAGCGAGGAGCATGGCAGAGGGTACATTCCATTGTACCAGTTGTTAGGATTTCTTCCTGTTCCATTTATGTATGGAGCAAGGGAAGAATAGCTGTTTGAATGGCTCTGTGGGTGCAATAGTTATTCTTATCCTATGTTCACAATCCCTATGTGAGTGGTAGGTAGGGCGTTGTAGTATATTCCTAGAGTAATCGTTTAAAGCTGGTTCTTGGAACTTTGTTAACAGACTTTCTCAAGATAGTTTACATCCTTCTTCAAGTGTCTTCTAGTTCAGTTCCTTCATTATCTCTGTGATGGATTAAACAAACCTGGGATCATTTGCGCTGCCCTTCTCTGTATATGTTCAATACCCCTGTTAGTCATAACTGGTATGGGCCCCACATATTTGTGCAATATTCTAGAACCAGTTACACGAGTGATTTGTAAACAAACTCCTTTGTAGATTGATTGCACTTCCCTGGCATTCTACCAATAAACCGAAGTCTATCATCTGATTTACCCACAACTAAAGCTAAGTAATCATACCATTTCATATCCCTACAAAGTGTTACACCAGGTATGTGTATGAGCTGGCCGACTCACAATGACTCATTGATATTATAGTCATAGAGTGCTATATTTTTTTTTCTTTTTATGAAGTGCACAATTTTACATTTCTGAACATTTAAAGCGAGTTGACAACCTCTGCACCATTTGAAATCTTACCAAGATCTGACTGAATATTCATGCAGCTTCTTTCAGATTGTACTTTATTATAGATGGCTGCACCAGCTCAAAAGCCTAAGTTTACTATTAATATTGACTACATGGGCATTATTCATGCAGCTTCTTTCAGATTGTACTTTATTATAGATAACTGCACCAGCTCAAAAGCCAAATTTTACTATTAATATTGACTACATGGGCATTAATATACAACATGAACAGCAAGGGCCCCAACACACTTCCCTGGGACACATCTGAAAAAGTAACTTCTACATCTGGTGATGACTCTCCATCCAAGATAACATGCTGCATTCTCCCTACCAAAAAGTCCTCAATCTAGTCACAAATTTCACTTGATACCCCGTATGGCCATACTTTTGACAATAAGCATAGGTGTGGTTCTGAGTCAAATGCTTTTTGAAAATCAAGAAATACAAATCTGCCAGATTGCCTTGATCCAAAACTTTCAGTATGTCATGTGAGAAAAGTGTGAGTTGGGTTTCACATGATTGATGTTTTTGAAATCCATGCTGGTTGCATATATTACAAAACATTTCCAGGAGGATATGTGAACTTGACCATAATTGATTAGTAATGAACTGCAAATTAAAACTGAAGACACTGTAGTAAGGTAGGAAAGTTAAGGAGACAGAGATTTAAATTGAAAGAACCAGAGATTGCTGACAGTTTCAAAAAGTAAACTGAAACAGGGGAAAGAATACAGTTGAAAATGTACAGATGTAGCTTTCAGAGATGAAGTAGAGAAGACAGCAGAGGATCAAATAGGTAAAAAGATAAGGCCTAGTAGAAATCCTTGGATGTCACAGGTAATACAGATGTCTAAAAATGAGATTGACAGCAAGTGCAAAATGGCTAAGCAGGATGGCTAAAAACAAATGCAAGCCCACAGAATTATGTATAACTAGAGGAAAGATAGGTACCACCTATAGGTAAATTAAAAAGGCCTATGGAGAAAATAGAAGCACCTGGATGGATATCAGTAACCCAGACAGAAAAGTAACAATAAGCAAGGAATGAAAGGCTGAAAGGTAGAAGGAAGATGCAGAGCACTGAATAAGAGGTAACCACTGTTTGGATTAATATGTGTTATACATTCTGAAATTAGACAGCTTTTAATAATAATGTAAAGTTTCATTACATTGGTATCATTTTGCACTATTTGCCAAATTGATGCATAAGAATATGGAAAACTGAAAAAATGAAACAGGTGAAGAGAAAATGAAGATTGACACTACTCCAAATTACAGAACAGTCTCACAAAAGGAAGTAGCAATCATTTGTAAATTTCATGGTGTCAAGTAGTGCATCACATAAATAAATTAATGCAAATCAGAAAGGTCATGAATATAAATAGTTTGTGTGGTCCATGTTGCAAAGTATATTGAACAGGTTGAGAGAGCATTTTTGGTCAGACACAAGAAGCACAAAAGCGCTTTCAAATAGAAATTACAACAAGTCAGCAGTAGCCCAACAGGCCACTCCTCAAAGGGAACAGAAGGCAACTTAGATATGGAAAATAAAGAAAGCATGCTTGTCTTCCTGAATTAGAAATAACCATATGGAAAAAAAGAACAATGGGGCACGGTTTTCTAACAGCTTTTTGAATTTATCTTAATGCATTGCATAGTTATTTTGTAGATGTGGCAGAGGTTGGCAATCATAGACACAGAGGTTGGCAGTCATTGACCTCAACCTGCAAGTAGTATCCTAGGATATGAGCTAAGAATATGTGATCAAAGGAATAGCACTGATGTCCAGTTAATAACTGTGCATATACACTGTTACCTCAGACATAGCAGCTAACTATTATCCCATGAAAAATGAAAAGATGTATAACATTAATGGCCAGGAGACGCCAACTGAGGTTGTTTGGCTGTCAGATGCAAGTCTTGCTATCTGATTTTGATATATTGAGCAAGTGGTATCCCATCAGGTCCAGTGGCCTTTCCTCTTTTGAGTGATTTTAATTGTTTCTCTATCCCTCTGTTGTCTATTTTGATATCTACCATTTTGTCATCTGTGCGACAATCTAGAGAAGGAACTACAGTGCAGTCTTCCTCTGTGAAACAGCTTTGGAAAAAGACATTTAGTATTTCGGCCTTTAGTCTGTCATCCTCTGTTTCAGTACCATTTTGGTCACAGAGTGTCTGGACATTTTGTTTTGATCCACCTACTGCTTTGACATAAGACCAAAATTTCCTAGCATTTTCAAGTCAGTACATAGAACTTTACTTTCGAATTCATTGAACGACTTTCACATAGCCCTCCTCACACTACATTTCGCTTCACGTAATTTTTGTTTGTCTGCAAGGCTTTGGCTATGTTTACGTTTGCTGTGAAGTTCCCTTTGCTTCCACAGCAGTTTTCTAACTCGGTTGTTGTACCACGGTGGCTCTTTTCCATCTCTTACGATCTTGCTTGGCACATACTGATCTAACGCATATTGTACGATGGTTTTGAACTTTGTCCACTGATCCTCAACACTATCTGTACTTGAGACAAAATTTTTGTGTTGAGCCATCAGGTACTCTGTAATCTGCTTTTTGTCACTTTTGCTGAACAGAATAATCTTCCTACCTTTTTTAATATTTCTATTTATGGTTGAAATAATTGATGCAGTAACTGCTTTATGATCGCTGATTCCCTGTTTTGCATTAACTGTTTCAAATAGTTCAGGTCTGTTTGTCACCAGGTCTAATATGTTATCACCACGAGTCTTTTCTCTGTTTGACTGCTCAAGGTAATTTTCGGATAAAGCACTTTAAAAAATTTCACTAGTTTCTTTGTCCCTGCCACCCGTTATGAACGTTTGAGTCTCCCAGTCTGTATCCGGCAAATTAAAATCTCCACCCAGAACTATAATATGGTGGGGAAATCTACTCGAAATATTTTCCAGATTATCCTTCAGGTGCTCAGCCACAACAGCTGCTGAGCCAGGGGGCGTATAGACACATCCAATTACCATGTCTGATCCTGCTTTAACCGTGACCTTCACCCAAATTATTTCACATTTCAGATCTCCGTCAATTTCCTTCAATACTATTGCATTTCTTATCGCAGTGAATTGACGCATGGTGCAGGGAATGGCAATTGAATCTCAATGTAGACAAGTGTAATGTGCTGCGAATACATAGAAAGAAAGATCCCATATCATTTAGCTACAATATAGCAGGTCAGCAACTGGAAGCAGTTAATTCCATAAATTATCTGGGGATACGCATTAGGAGTGATTTAAATGGAATGATCAATAAAGTTGATTGTCGGTAAAGCAGATGCCAGACTGAGATTCATTGGAAGAATCCTAAGGAGATGCAATCCGAAAACAAAGGAAGTAGGTTACAGTACGCTTATTCGCCCACTGCTTGAATACTGCTCAGCAGTGTGGGATCCGTACCAGATAGAGTTGATAGAAGAGATAGAGAAGATCCAATGGAGAGCAGCGCGCTTCGTTACAGGATCATTTAGTAATCGTGAAAGCATTACGGAGATGATAGATAAACTCCAGTGGAAGACTCTGCAGGAGAGATGCTCAGTAGCTCGGTACGGGCTTTTGTTGAAGTTTCTAGAACATACCTTCACCAAAGAGTCAAGCAGTATATTGCTCCCTCCTATGTATATCTCACGAAGAGACCATGAGGATAAAATCAGAGAGATTAGAGCCCACACAGAAGCATACCGACAATCCTTCTCGAACAATACGAGACTGGAATAGACGGAGATCCAATAGAGGTACTCAAGGTACCCTCCGCCACACACCGTCAGGTGGCTTGCGGAGTATGGATGTAGATGTACATGTAAAGGAAATGAGGTGAGTGATGGGAGGACATCAACATCTACATCTATACTCTGCAAACCACTGTAAAGTGCATGGCAGAGGGTATGTCCCATTGTAACAGTTATTAAGGGTTCCTCCCATTCCATTCACGTATAGAGCATGGGAAGAATGACTGTTTCAATGCCTCTGTGTGTGCTGCAATTATTATAATCTTTTCCTCACGATCCCTATGTGAGCAATACATAGGGGTTGTAGTATATTCCTAGAGCCATCACTTAAAGCAGGTTCTTAAACTAGCAGACTTTCTCAGAATAGTTTACATCAGTCTTCAACAGCCTGCCAGTTCAGTTTCTTCAGCATGTCTATGACACTTTCTCATGGGTCATGGAAACCTGTGACCACTTGAGCTGCCCATTTATGTATACATTCAATACCCCCTGTTAGTCTTATCTGGTATGGTTCCCACATACTTGAGCAATACTGTAGAATGGGTAGTACAGTTGATTTGTAAGCAATCTCCTCTGTACACTGATTGCACTTCCCCAATATTCTACCTGTAAAGTCAAGTCTACCATCTGCTTTACCCACAACTGAGCCCATGTGGTCATTCCATTTCACATCCTTGCTGGCAAAGTGTTACACAGATGTATTTGTTCAAATTGGTCAATTCCAAAATCAACTCACTGATACTAAAGCATACTGTGTTCAGGGTGTATACACGGACAAGGAAAAAACATTCACGGGTTTTTCCCGGATTTCCTGGTTAAAAAATACACTTTCTCCCAGATGAAAATACGTTCTTTCCGTGTTAAGTGACAGTATACTTTCCCCCAGGATCATAAAACTTATCATTCCTTTGAATGGTTAAGGTTTTATACACCAGCATAGAACCTCCCGCCACTTTAGGTAATGAACCCAGTAAAAAAAATTTAAAAAGAGCGTTTTGGAAAGATCTTTGATGCACAGCAACATGTACGATGCATATTTTTGTATTATGAAAGTATATAGTCGAACTCCACCAAACACAGAACGTTAGATTCTGAAGCATCGAAATCGAGATCACGATGCACTTTTATAAGCCAGTCATAGCTCATGTCACATGATCTCACCGGCCGATGATAGCAGATATTCACTGTGTTTACATGGGGCTCCCAAAACAAGATTTCGTAAACTGATCTCGCAGTACCACTCCTGGGTGCCCATGTAAACACTTCAAAATCAATTCTGGAAATCCGCTTCTGGCTGCTGGTTTTCCAATTCCGCAACTGATTCTCGCACCCATGTAAATGCAACTGGTTTTGAAATGTGCTTGGGCATTCTTGTTTGGAAATGTGCTTGGGCAGACAGATGACATGTTATTTTTAAAAATTTTCAGGTAATATGGACCGAGTGGCTTTTTGTACAGTGAGCAATATGTAGAAAGGTTAGACTAACTATTTACAACTTGTGTAATTGAAGAGAAATAGCGATTGTGCTGACTAAATCAGAAACTGTAACAGCTATCTTCCAGGCGCTGTAGTTAATTGGTCTAGCAAATCCACTTCAGACCTTGACGTGTAAACACAACAGTGAAAACGGTTTCCGAAACTTGGTTAAGGTCTTTCAGAATATGTGTCGTATGTAAATGATGTGATTCAGAGCATAGGACACATAATGTACCATACGCGAAGACAAAGTTGACACTCAGCACGGTGGCCGATGGGAGTGACCTAAAGGCATTTCCCAGTCGCTCCCATCAGCCACCGTGTCGAGTGTCAACTTTGTTTGCATGAATATTTATTATAATAGTCAGCCTATAGCAACGTCACTGTTAAGTAGTGTGAAAAGTTAATGGTTTAAATTAATGTACATAGCATAGCTACAAGAAAAGCTAAGCTTTCACGTATAACATTTGTCTTTTTTTGCGTTTGTTACACTTTGATACATCACACAAATGTGCCAGTAAAATTTAAAGTAATGATGTAAATGTCAGGTCTTTTGGATTTGAAATTCATCTAAGTGGCTGGCCCTAGAAGTGTTAAGCTTTAAATGAAAATCGAACATGCTGTGATTTACAAATTCAAAGCACGTTCACTCATGGAACATAATGCTTTTCAAACAATCAATTGTAATATTTTTCTGCGACCTGTTACAATTCGTTTCAGTGGTTCTCAGAGAGTGCCAGAAAACAGCGTTACTGTGCCTGCCAGCTACAATGACATAGATAGCCCATATGTTTATACGCATTTATATGGCATGACGAGATTTTACCTTACATTATAAATGAAACAGGACATCTGAGGATAATCCAACATTATTAGAATTTCATATACCATATTAAAATGCGCAATTCAAACTTAAAGAGTACATCTGTATGTCCACAAAGAAGTAGTCCCCTAGCTGATATTAAAATTTTAAGTGTGGTTTTCAAAATACTGTACTATCTCATGTTTAGTTCTTTATTATGGCATAATGCCATAAGCCCCAAAAGATAAGAAAGAGCACATGAAATTCTGCAAAGAGTTGGCACTAGCCAATAGTGTTTCAAATAAATTTACTTCCTTTGAGGAAAAGATTAATAAAAGCCTTCTCTCTCTCTCTCTCTCTCTCTCTCTTTTTGCAAATTGACAGTAATAACTCATTTGTTCTGCAAGGCAATTAATACCCGACTGCCAGAAACCTGGAAATAAAATAAAATCAAAAAACAAACTAATAACATATTTTAGCCTTCCATAATTATGTGAATATTTTAATTCAATTTATAGCTCCAGCCACAGAAATCCGTTTTGTTCTTGAGAGCTGTAAACCAAGAGTAAACAGCAAAATATCACTAAACATAAACACGATTCACGTGGAGATTACTCTTCAGCCCACTACAACTCAGAATGCTCTGTGCATGCGCGAATCTGGCAGCCAGAAAAATGTTTCGGGGTAGCATCTGGATGTTTCATGCTACTGCTGATATAACTTGTGTCTAGTTACCTTGGATACTGGTAACAGCCACACTTCAAGTAGCCAGAAGTGGGAGAAAGTACTGCTTACATGCGACTCAACTGCGCATGCTCAGAAGCCTGCTGGCAACTGCTCAAACGAACCTAATGTTAACTGTTGTGACATCACACCCATCGGAAGCAGGTTGTTGTTATGAAACATTACATAGTCTTTCTCCTAAAGGCTTTGACACATTTTGCTGTTGGCAGATGCTTTTGTGTGCATTGTGTTTTGTTGTGCATTTCCTTTGCAACTGAAGTTTTATAATTTTTTTTTCCTTGTTTATGTTTTACTGCTGCAGTGTTATATTGCAGTAACAGGCTAAAGTAAAAGTCTTTGTTAGAGTATCAGTTATTACCAGTAAAAACTACAAAAATTTAACTGAAAACTAATACAACGAAAAATTCCCGGAATTCTTAAAAATTCCCAGGTTTTTCCCAGTTTTTTCCCGGATGAAAAAATTCCCATGTTTTTCCCAGAGTTTATAAACCCTGTGCGTTTTTTCATTTTGTAAAATGCATAATTTTACATTTTTGGACATTGAAAGCAAGTTGCCAATCCCTTCACCACTTTAAAATCTTATCAAGGTCGGTATGAATATTTATGCAACTTTTTTCAGCCAGTATATCCTTATAGATAACTGCATATCTGCAAACAGTCTTGAGGTTACTACTAATACTGTCCATCAAATCATTAATAAGCAACATGAATAACACATCCCAACGTACTTCCCTGGGGCACACGCAAAGTTACGTCTAGATCTGACTGTGACTCCTCATCTGAGATAACGTACTGAGCATCCTCCTACCAAAAAGTTCTCAACCCAGTCACAAATTTCACTTGACATGTCATATGATCATACTTTTGAAAACAAGCATAGGTGTAGTACTGAGTCACCCAGTTTTTGGAAATCAAGAAATACTGCATCTACCTGACTGCTTTGATGTACGGTTTTCAGTATGTTATGTAAGAAAAGTGTGAGAGGGGTCTCAGATGATCGAAGTTTTCAGAATCCATGCTGGTTGGCATGGATTAGGTCATTCTGCTCGAGATACCTCATTATGTTTGGGCTCAGAATATGTTCTAAGATTGTACAACAAATCGATGACAAGGTTATTGGATGGTAGTTTTGTAGATCACTTAACTACCCCTCTTGTAGACAGGTGTGACCTGCACTTTTTTCAACTATTGGGCATGGTTTTATGTTCAAGTGATCTATGACAGATTACAGTCAGAAGAGGCGCTAACTCAGCAGCAGTTTCAGTATAGAGCTGATAGGGATTCCATTGGATCCTGGAGCTTTATTCAGTTTTAATGATTTCAGGTGTTCCACAACTCCACTGACACTAATAATTATTTCACTCATCTTTTTAGTGGTACAGTATTACAATGGGGCAAGTCTCTTGGGTTTTCCTTTGTAAAAGAACATTTGAAAACATAGTTAAGCATTTCAGCTTTTGCTTTGTTACCTTGTGTCAGTTTCTTGTCTCATTCACTAGGGACTGGACATTGGTGCCACTAACAGCCTTTACATAAGACCAGAATTTCTTCGGGTTTTGTGAAAGATCATCTGACAATATTCTGCTAAAAGATCATATGACAATATTCTGCTATGGTAGTCACTGAAGGCTTCACCCATTGCTCTCATGACAGCCAAATGTGTTTCATCTCTCTGTCTATAGTTTTGTGCTTTGTCTTACTCCTATTACGCAGTCGGCTCTGTATCTTTAGAAGTTTATTTACAGTGATTGTATACCATGGAGGATACCTCCCATTGGGAACTGCTCTACTGCATACGTATCTATCCTGTGCACGGTCCACTATTCTTTTAAATTTGAGCTATAGTTCCTCTACATGCTCCTGTCCTGTGCTGAAAGTTTCAAGTTCCTCACCCAGGTATAACTGATGTAGAGGACATCGGCTGGTGCATTGTTGTTTCGTGATGGGACAGAAGCAGACGATTTTAATTTAAAATGAGGGCCCAAAGTCCAACGTGCTTTTTTAAAATGAATTCTGTGAACATGTTGTAGAGCTTTTTTTTTGTGTTTTAGTCAGATGAGCTGAGTTTTGTTAAACTGACACAGGTTATGAACCCTACATACTCACCACTATCTCTTTAAAAAGTATACTGTTAAAAAAGTCAACAATTAATGAAGTTTATTTATTTATTTTTTGAAGGTGTCACTCTCCCTCCCCCCTCCGTTGGTGGTCGGCCTATATGTTATTGAAAATTCATTGGTATTGCTAGGATTAATAACTGGTATTTTAGTATTGTCACTCTCCAAATTTATAGCCAGTTTGTTTTAATGTTTCATTTCTCAGATGGCTAGTTTTGCCGAAAGGTAGTGACAGAGATGCTGCTGCAAATGAGAAAATGTAATAAAGGTGTACACAAATGTGAGAAAAAGCTAATTTTCTTACAAATAAGGAAAGAACATAATGAAATTAGTGCTACTATCACCAACCAATCAAAATAAATTCTCATAAACAGTGATGTGGGAATCTTGTGGAACTGTATTATTTGCACAATGCATTCCCATTTGTGGTTCTAACAGTGATATTCATTTGACATGTAACAATCACAACAGGAAACAAAATTCTGCCTTTCACAGTTAGATGTGTTTTGCAAATTCACTTCTTAATTCTATACATTAACCATATTAGGTGTCAAACAAACTCTATATACTTCCACTACAACCAATCTTAATATCTACAATGACATTTTCACAAATGGAACACATGGATTTCATTTATTACAAAGTTTTCATAAATGTATCGTCCAATTACTATTACTAGTCACTAGTTTAGTCTTTCAGTAGACATTATATTTAAACTCAGTGTTTTGTCTCATAAAGTTGATCTTATTTATTTGAGGAACTGTAACATTACACTTATTTAACAAGACAGCATTATTTCAGTAAAATAAACATTACATTTATTTGGCTAAGCCAATAATTCCACATGCCACTCGGGCTCCAGAATTGCCTGTAGTTCTGCTTAGAGGATGACCACCTTTCCCAAGGTCATCAGGATCTGCATGGACCTGCAAGATGTAATGTATTACCTTCAGTACTTTAATGGCAAATGTCCCAGAGTGACAACACTTACATTACTGAATATGACTAAAAATAATGAGTGTGTTTCATTTATTAACAGGTCTTTCTACATTCATCTGAGAGTGCCACTGTCAGACATACAATGTTCATTATGATTATGGAAGCGGTGGAACACACATCATCAGGATATCTAGAGAGCCTACAAAAATATGAATTCCGTAAAGCAATATGACACAGTTCTCAAAAACATTACTTTTCAAGATTATAAGATTTCTGAACAGTATTGAGTACAAAACATTTGTAACTTACTACAGTTGTCAGTAACTGAGCATGTGGTGCAGAAGTCTTTTGATTGTAAAGTACATAATTCCAGCCCCAGTAGTAGCAATATTTTTTTATTTTATTTAAATTCCATATTTATAAATAGAAATGTTAATTTACAAATACTGAACCATAATTTGTAATAAAAATAAAATCTTTCTATTTTTAATTACTGGTCATATGAAGATAAATTAAAATTTGACACAGACATGCAAAATGAAAACCTGTACATCAATAATACTGCTCCATCTCTTGAAAGAAAAAAGCATTTTATTTTGTATTCGATGTTAGGCAATTGTGAAGAAAATTTTTATTTATTGATAATATTGGAGTTTTCATGTAATTAGTTATCAAAAATAAAAGAATGTTAATTTTATTAATTCTATGTCCATAATTAACATTTCAATTTATTAATAAATATACAATAAAATAAAAAACAGAATGTTATTACACTGTCGATTCAAACAACCGACAATTTCATCACAAAACAGTTATGCTGTGCACTTGGCTACCAACTACATTAAAAAGTTACAAATACTTTGTACTTCACAGTGCTTAGAAATTTATTCTTCAAAACTTTTTTTGTTACCTTAATTATGCCAGGCTACTCTGTGAAATTCATGTCTGGGAATTGAGTTTCAAATTATATAATACGAAGAAAACTGAAAAGGGTCGTCTGTAAAGCAACTTGTAGGGAACAAGTGTAAAAGATGGGTCAAAGTTGAATAATAATTTAATTACAAATAGAGCTTAAAAGTACAAAATGGTCTATACCAAAGTAATTAAATTTGGCAGCAGAAGCTATAAGTCACAATTTTCCCTTTGCCATATCAGCAGACGTGTTCAACTGTGTGACTGTGATGTCAACAAAAAGTGGCGTGTAAACACTGTGCTGCCCCACTGCTCCTCGCGAGATACAGCATTAATCTGACATTCAGGCGATGCCTTGAGACACTGTGCCTTGTCATTTTGCCCCCACTGACCTTTTGGGTTCTGCTGGAGAAGACATTAGGAATTTGTGACTCTAATGGCAATGTAAAAACAATTAGTACATCTACATCCAAAATCTACAAGAAACTGTAAAAAGTATGGCTGAGACTACTTTACCTTGTACTTCTTTCTGCTTCCTCTGTTCCACAGATGTATGGAACATAAGAAAAATACTACTTAAATTTCTATGTGTGCTGTTATTAGTCTGATCTTGTCTTCAATAAAATGTAGTATGATCCTAGGTTCCTCATTTAATAGCAGTTCTTGAAACAAAGAATTCACAGAATAGTTGGTGTTTATCTTCAGCACCTGCCAGTTCAGGTTTTTCAGCATTTCTGTGATACTTTCTGATGGTTCAAACAAACCCATGACCATACATTCTGCCCATCTTTGTATACATTCAGTATCCTCTTAAAGATACTTTTTGGTATGGGCTTCAAAAATTTCAACAATTTTCTAAGTTGGGTTGATTTTTGTACTATTATATATGTGTGTGTGTTTGCGTGCATGCACACAACTTTTACATTTATCGACATTTAAAACAAACTGAAGGTATCAATTAATATTTGTGCAGCTTTTTGCAAACTATGTTTCATTGCAGATAACTGCATCACTTTCAAAATGTCTGAGGTTACTATTGTCTGCCAAGTCATTAATATACATGTACAGCAAGGGTCTCAACACATTTCACTGGATCTCGGCTGACGTGATTTCTAAATCTGTTGATGATTCCATCCACAGTAACACACTGTGTCAATACGGCAAGGAGAATTTTAATGTCTCCTACAGCAGATAGACATCCTACAGCAGATAGACAGACACTAACATACTACCTGCAAGACAAAGTGAGAATATTTACCTTGAATTTTATTTGTGTAGGGAGTTGTGGCCAAGGTTGAATTTCATTTCCCACTGCACACAGGACAAGTATGTCCCAATGAAGTGATTAAATGGTAATATTTGTAACATACTTGTATAAGAGAGGCATTAGGGTGTCAGGAAGTAAAAATTAAATAAGAACTTGCACATCTACATGAAATATAAGTTAAACAGCTACAACTTCCAGTTGGAGATTGGCAGAATAATTTTCTTAACATTCTGGTCCCATGCAAAATTGAACATTGAACATAAACTTCGCAAAATTAAACAATGGATCTGGACTTCTACACTACCTTCCTTGTATCACTTCAGTGTCAAAATAAAGGAAAAGCCAAATCTTTAAATTACATGTTCAAAATTTCATGTCCACTTAATATTAACCCTCTGTGGTCCAATGTTCCACCAATGAGCAATCCAGTGTTCCACTTTACAGTTTTCCAGTTCCAGTCACCCAACCACGTCCCCTGAAATTTTGTCGCCTAAAGTTTTTGTTGCACGGGAACTACATAAATCCTATATAACTGTGAGACGATCTTTGGATGTATAAAGATAAATAAATACATAAGTCATAGAGGAACAAACTTTTCCATGACAATCTACAAACTTCCATGAATGTAATGCCTTTCTACTTCCACATGTCCTTAGCCAGTATAACAGTTCCTTAAAGACACAAGCCCTTTAATATTATGTGAATTAAAAATATAAAATGTTAACTGTTCAGCAAAAGTCTGCGGTAGCAGGTGATGGTACAGTGCCACAAGCTACAAATCTGTCAAAACCAGCTGCCACTGTATGACTCAACACGGAAACTGCAGCGCTCACTTTCAGTTTTGAAAAAGCTGACAGTTGGACATATTTTTTTTTAGTGAGCTTGGGGGGTTAATCTGTTCTTTGTTTCGCAGTCACTTGAGAGGAGCTGAGAAATATCTTCCATGAAGCAATATCAGCCTTCCCTCCATCTGATATGTGAACGTTTTACCTGAATAAATTTTCTTATACTGTAATATAAAATGTGGGGTGTCATAACAAAACTAGATCTTTCTCTCTTCATGCTCTTAGCAACTGGTGTGATTCTGTGTCCATGCCTCCAATCTACAAAATTTTGTGTCTTTTGATACCATCACAAAATATGAATTAAATGGATGGAACCTAGTAATCCTTATAATATAGATAGAGCACAGTAAAATTCTTTATTGGTACACCAAGCTGGAGCAGACACAGGTGCACCCTCGCCCTTTGTGTGCAGGCCAACATTGATCTCCAGTGTCTCTGTGCCCAGTGCTGTGAGGCACTCATGCATAAAGCCCCAGATGCTACTGAGACAGCTCTCTGGCAGCCAGCTGGCGACAGCACAGCATTCTTGTTGACCGCAGTGACTATACTGCCTACAGCTGGCAGCAACCTAGCAAAGATTCACATAGACCTATTCTCTTTCTGTGGTTACCTGTCCCATCTAATATTGCTCTGGAAGATCTAAGGAGGAAAGCAACTAAGGTAAACATACTCCACATTATTTCTCATAACAACTTTTCCTTGTACTATGCCCTACAATCTTCATCAACAGCTTGCCTGAAAACATGCAAACCACCCCAGGTTGATTCCAAAAGTCTCAGTTCTCTTGCATGACCTCCAAGTGGTGACAACACGAACTAATATCCAGTTAACAATGCTCACCTGGTTCAAGACCCGAAAGCTGAACAGCATTAGCATGGGTCAAAGGAAGTGTGGTTGCACCTTGAAGAAGTGGGGTTTCATTCATCTGCTGACTGCAACTGCAGAGCAAAACAGTACAACACATCGTTAACTAGTGCTCACTTCAAGCAGTTGACAGTGGTCTGATGATTCTACACCAAGTGACTGAGCTCTGAACTGGGTATCAATTGTGAACATTTACATCTTCTTGTAGATACTATTGTGTGCTCTCTTAAAACCACAAATGTTTTTGAGCAAAATTGATATTGTCTAGCAGTACAAACAAGAAAAAGCACCTGAAGCTGCGCAAAGGTTGCCACAGCTTATGGAGTCCCAGGTGATGCTGCGAGTCTACTAACAGTTAAAATTCCACTATTGGACCAAGTCATTCTTGTCTGCTACAGATGTTTCTTCATAATGCAAACAGCTGACTTAGAGAAAACAAGATTATTCAGAAGGGGCATGGTTCAAGTGAAACACTCCAGGGGACTACAAAAAGGGGAATAAAATAACTATTTCGTGGTATCTTTTTTCTATTTTTATTTCTGTCTTTCTTTGAATGTAATTTATTTTTTAAATTTTTCCCTACACCACGACTGTGTATGACATAAGTGTTCCTTTCACTATGCCTAATTACACTGTATGAACCTAAGGAAGATAAACAGAAGATAAAATAAAACAGACTCACTGGATATGACACAATCAATTATTATTGAAAAATAATGGAATACTCTAAATATTTTAAAACACTGTGATTCTTACTTTTTTTACAGTTGCCATAACTAACTAAATACTAATTACTTTTAAATACCTCACCCCTAGGGTGGTTATACGCTATGGTAGCCCTCCATCCCCCCCCCCCTCCCCCCAATCCATGAAGAATTTTTCGATTTGGAACAGCAGGGGATGGTTTTGAAGATAGAGGTGTCGGAAAGTGGGCATCGCACCAATGAATTTCCCATGGGAAGTCATGAAGAACCTAGAGATAAAGTTCCTTTCAGAATGTTCGAAAATGTTCTATAATCTTTCAAACTGTTTCGAGATAGTGGTTGTGTGGTGGTGCCTGTTGTGGTTGTGGAGATGTGGATGTTTGTTTGTTAAGTGGTTAAGTTCCTTTGGGACCAACTTGCTGAAGTTATCGGTCCCTAGGCCTACACACTTATGCTATGCTATGGACAAAATACACACCCATGCCCAAGGAATGCCTCGAACCTTCGACGAGGGGATCCGCGCAAACCGTGGCAAGGCCCCTTAGACCGCGCGGCTATGGATGTTTCAAGTGATTGCTATCATGCTGTGGTTGTCACCATGACATCATCTATCTCTTTTCACATTAATGTTCAGGAATTGGACAAAAACATGTGCTGTGGTTGTGACCATGACATCATCTATCTCTTTTCACATTAATGTTCAGGGATTGGACAAAAACATGGAAACACCATGAGAAATGGACTCTGAACATAAAAGGAGATACTAGCTAAGCATGTATGCATTGTCGTATTTGACCAAGAATGACATCTGTGCAATGCCCTCAACACATTACAAGTGTCAGACAGTCTGAACAGTGTTCTGTGTAGTTGTGAGTGCATTATGTTGAAGCTAAGTGAATTTGAACATGAACTAATTGTTGGTACTCCTTTGGTGGATTTACTACTGTAACTAATGTAGCCAAAGTGTTTGATGTTTCAGGAGGCCCCACATCAAAGATTTATACTGCACTCAGAGAAAGTGGGAAAACATCGTCCGCTAAGTCACAATGTGGTTGAGTTATTTTGGCAGGCATTCACTGAAGAGGAATACAATGAAAAAGGGTGGCTACAAAAGTCACTGTAGAACTTAAAAGTCGCACTCACAAACCCTTTCAGCATAAAAACAACACAAAGGGAACTACATAAGCAGGGAGTTGGAGGAGGAATTAGGATTCCAAAACAACACATAAATGATGCACATACCCGTTAACAGGAAAACGGGTGTCAAAGCAATAAAATATGGACTATGGAACGACGGAAAAAGTTGTTTGGTACTGTCAATCGCATGGTACAATATTTGTTCCCAAATGGTTCTCATGTGTTCTGAGATGACAAGGTTCCTGCTCATACAGCTCACATTATCCAGGACTGATTTTGTGAGTATGATGATGAATTGTCACATATCCTTGGCCACTAGTTCTGTGACCATAAGAATGAATTGTTGCATCTCCCCTGGTCATCAATATTATTCTACCTTTGTTGTCTACTTTGGAGAGAAGGGTGTGTGATCACTAGCCACTTCCATCACCATTATCTGAACTTGTCACTATTTTGCATGAAAAATTGTATAAGATTGCCTTGAAAGCTATACAGGATGCGTATTTATTCATTCTGAGATGAATGGAACCTGTTTTGAATGCCAAGAGTTTTTCTACACTATATTATGCACAGTAATGTGTTGCTCATTTTTTTGTCCAAACCCACATACTGCACAGGGAAAAATTCGAGATCTCTCCACAATGTTCTCAAGCTGTAATGAACATTTTTGAATGTCAATGAATCTTTTCAAATTTTCTAAAATGTTCTTAACTGTTCTACGACACTTTAGTGCATTCTATATTATCCTCAAGCATTACTTAACATTTTCAAATGCTCTTGACTATTTTAGAGCATTCTGCAATGTTCTAGAAAGTTTCTGTTTTCTTTTAACATTCTCAAATACTTATGAATGTTTTGGAAGGTTCTCAGCATCCTATAAAGAAATGGATAAGTGGCTGACACAGTACTTTATTTCATACTATGGTTGTGTTGAATACTTAGTGGATTTAAAAGAACTTAATAGTATTTTTGAATATTTGAGAGTTTTCTGAGTGAAAAATACTAACGTTTTTATGATTGTTCATTTTTATGATGTTCTCGAATCATCTGGAATGTTGCCACAAAACAAACTGAAATAAAGACCAAGTGAAGTAGGTCACCTTTTCCGGCTAGTAGTGACATATGGTGACACACGCCACAAATCAATCTCAAAAAACAAATAATTCATATTAGCTTTGAAATTAGATGTATGTATTAGAACACATATAACAAAATGTAAAGAATATATTGCCATAACAATGGCCTCACCACTAAAGTTCTTCCAATAATGCTGTGTTTCCCTGTCAGAGAGATTAGCTTGTCAGATATGCACACTTTAGCTACACCATCTTCATCTGCTGTAACATTTCCAAGGTCACCAATGTGTCGGTCTGCATCATCTGGTCCTCCATGGTCCTTGGCTAAAGGATTGTAATGTGGTCCAGCACTTGTGCATCCTGTTGGCACAATGTTTACAATATAACAATAACATGGTACAAAATATCACATATAGTTTAATATCTTATTTGATATTCTATTAATGTTCGTGTATCATTTATATCAAAACTACCTGACAAACCCGGCATTGTCTGGGTATTCATTTTGCCAATTTTCTATTAGAAGGGAAAACAAAAAATTAACTGTCTGTAGTGAATAATTGGGAAAAAAAAATCATTTCATATATTCATGAAAACATTTGAAATTATGATACACAGTTGTACAAAGAAATACGCCTAATGTACAAATGTGGAAGAATAGTATCCAAATTAAGAAACATGATTCCGAACAGCTTCTGTACCCTGGGCACAGCTGCTTCACTTGTCTATAACATGATTTTGTAAACATCTCTAGGACCAGACCTCTTCTTTGTAGCTCTATAGATGACAATTTTCACCTACAGCTGTTTCACTTCATAGTTAAAAGCTGTGAAAAATGCTGCCAGATGCCAAATCTTTCCTTAAGTTGACTCGACTGTTGACATGTCTGTCATATCGGCCACTGCACAGCAGTCGTCAACTCGGCGCGGCTACAACACGCTCGGCACACAGCGAGTACCGCTGGCACCGCACATGATGTCAACAACTGGCGCAAGTGAACGCATCGTCGCGGGGTTAGTGGCAACGTACACACCACTATTGATACGGATTACGCTGGCAGTGCTGCCCGTGCCACCAGAGTGAGTAACCGTATAAATGCGCCGTCTACCAACACTCTGATTGGCTGGACCTGCAGATTTAAGCGAGCTCCCTGAGCCCGTTTAACCAGTTCAATCTTCGCCGATGACTGTGTTACTACCCGGCTGCTGGATTCACGACGACCAAACCATACTGTGGCCTCCCTGGCTGGAAACTTGCGATGCGTCGGTATTGACTGGTTGGCAGTGGTTTGGACTTGTATTCTCTACTAGTGACTCTGATTTCTCCTTGGCGCTACAGCCAGCGAAGTGTTGTGTAGTCAAACTTAAGTTTTGTTTTGAGTGACAGAAGGTCAAATAAATTTGGTTATCACAGAATCTTTGTTGTGTTATAGTGCAGACATAACAGTGTCTTAGTAGTAAAAAATGAATGTATTAAAACTTCATGCTTGATGTGGAATTTTTCACATATATCAGTATTTATGATGTCATAACTTTTCAGCTCCATGTCGGGCAATACTTCTGTAGTTAATATTCAGTAGCATATGTGGATACTGTCAGCAAAATATGTTGTGGCTAGAGTTAGCAAATAAATAACAAATTTAAACATCAAGAACAATGTGGCAGTTTTTCAGGCATCTCAGTGTTTATTTATTAACTATGATAGGTGGTGCTTACTACCACAACAATTGTTGCCTGACAGTAAGGAATATATGTTCCAAGTTTGGTTGAAACCAGTCCATTTAAAACATGGTGCAAACCTGTGCCTGGAGGGGTGAACCTTGTCACTTGACAGCTCACATGCAGTTGGCTATACTGTGATTGCAGGATTGCAATAGCTGCCACCGAACATGCCCACAGCTTCAAAGTATGTTTTGTAAATGTAGGCTACAATCAATGGGTATATAGGCTGTCACAAAATGTATGCATCAGTACAACAAAGTATCATTTCTCTAACAATGGAGATAATGACGATGGAGATAAAGCATTTGATAGTATATGAAACTGGGAAAGAAACAACACCTACAATGAACGAAATGTCTAGAAGTCATTTCGATTGTTACCATAATATCTGCATATAAAATGTCGTATAATAATGTAGACCAAAGCATCCCAAAGAACAAGCTATCCACAATCATAGAATAAAATAAAGCAAAAGATGCATACCTGCTCGGTTGCAGAGAGAAAGAATTAATTCTGTATATATTTACTCTCACCAATTTACAGTGTCAGTGGCACAATTCCATCCAGTTCTCCTTCACTATCATTGGAATCGATGCTAAAACTGTCATCAATCAGCAAGAGAAATCATTAATTGTTCACTCTCATTTATAATTCCATCTATAGTCTGTGCTTCTCTTATGAGTTCACCAACATTGTCTACTCTCTTCCTCCAAGAGATGGCTTCTGCTATAGAAGGACCTTCACATAGCAGCCTTTCCACTTCCATGACAATGTGATAGCCTAATTACCACAAGGCACTATTCCTCTGCAGTTTCGCCTAGGCGTCACAGGCATTTTGTTTTATAAGTGACTACAACAGCAGCTTTGTCATGCTCATGTCCGCAGCAATGTCTCTGGCCTGCAACCACTGCACCATAGTTTCTTTGTGGTGACTAGTTGTTGTAGTTTTGTCTAAAATCACAGAATGGTAAGGTGTATTATCCATTACAAGCACTGCCAGAACATTAAACTTGAACAATAAATTTTTCAACCACTGCAGAAATCATCGGTTCAAATTCTCATGATAGTCACAGGTTTTCTTGACTGAATAACTAAAAGTCCGTCAAGCACAAAAACGTTTGAAGAGCCTGCATGGGCCACAATTAATCAGGATCCTCTTCCCAATGGCTGGTGACTGCTGCTATTTAGAGTATCATCTGCCCAGCATTTATCAAATGATTCTCCAGCATTGATCCACATTTCATGTACCGATATAATGCATATCCTTACCTACAATTTTGTGTAAGAGAATTCCATGAGTCGCAATGACGTGACGTTTTCAAGTAACAGTTTTTGTCTATCTAACTTTTTAAAGCTCATACTTTGTAACACCATTTTAAGTGACAATTTCCCCCCTGAGAAAAGTTCAGACTGTTTTAAAGAAATTATCAAACTTTGATATTCTGGGGCATTCTTTCCTGCAATAATATCCATAAATGTGTTGATGAATTGCATCAGTTTCGAAGAAATCAAGATCTATAACTGGACCAGGCTGCTTTTTTTCTTTCCAATATTAAAAACACACAGTTTTCTCCACAGGGGCTTTGTTACACACTCTTTACTTTAATACCTTGCAAGTCTTGAAGCAGCAGCCTTTTCCTTATAACAGCTCTTTGTCTGAGTTTTCAAGGTACACTCTAAAATTTGATCAGCGGAAATTGATGCATGCCCATGAACAGAAACAAATTCTTTTTCTTGTTTGTAAAACTCGCGAATCCTTCATAGCAATTCCAAAGTCTGACTATTTAATGGCAATCCATGTCTCAACAGACTGTTGATTGGTGAACATCGTTTTGGTGACATTCTTTAAGAAACAGAAACTGTAGTTGAGGCTATAACAACACAGTTATACAGAAGCAGGGTCACGCACTAACATAGAATGTTTGCATTGGAGCCATCAGCATGGTAGTATCGACACCGGAACTGGCTTTTGTTACTGTGGTGCAACTGGTTGTTTGGCAGTCATACTGCCAACTTTATGGCACTTGTGGAGTGACCTTAAAAGTGACATGTTTCAGCAATCTAGATGCACAAATATACTCCAACAGTTACAATTTTGAAATCTATCAGAGCAATACCCAACTGAGTCAAAGTAAGTGATGCATTATTAATGACTAAGATGGTGTACCTTTAGAGAAGAAACATGCATGCAGATGAGTTTAGAGACCACTCAGTGATAATTTTACACTTATAGGTGTCTTTTTATTTAATTAAGATTCAAGTCAGTTTGACAGCACTTACTGCTAAGCAATGCATATCCATTATCATGTTTCTAATTTTAATAGAACAATATATGACTTATAGTAAAAGTTCAGTGCAAAAGAGTTAATCTGCAAACTATTAAATTTAATACATTTTGAACCAGTTTCAATTAACTGTTGGAGAACATTTTTATGAAGTGTATTAATTTTATTACGTTTTGAAATAAGAACTTTTAAGCACCCTAGCAAATACAATGAGAAGTTGCAGTGTTGTCAACCGAGTTCAGATTGCAGTCAGTTGAGTTTTGATGTTCAGAGCCAGTCATTTTATTTTAAAGATTTGTTATTCAAAAAGTAACACTGTAATCATATACTGTAAACTTCAATAAAGATCAGTAGAACATGTAATCACAGACTGTAAACTTCGATAAAGTTCTGCAGAAGTGGATATGCAAGCCACTAGAAGAAGATGCTGCAGAAATAATTAAAGAAGAAGGAGTAAAGAAAAAAAGGGTAGAAGAAAAAAAAGAAAGACAAGAAACAGCTTGATTCATATCGTAAGGCAAACACTCATATAATGAGCGTATGATAATGTGGGAAATTATTTCCTAATTGATCTTGCACACACAGCATACTAGCTGAATCCATGAATGATGTTGGACCATGCAATATAGAGGCACAGACAGAGATTGCAGCATTGCCGATTGCAAATGCCCAGTGTGGTGTATGCAGAAAGATGTAGATGCCGAACAGTTTGTAAGCTTTATTTAAGGGTGTAGGGGCAGCAAAGAGAAATAGGGCCCCCACCACTACAACTTCCACTGCAAGGTGCCAAGATTGAAAAAAATAAGATATGCTTTGTCGTCTGGCACAAGGCAAAATTTAAGTTTACAGATAATTATTTTCGTAAAACACAAAAAAAATGCTGCCATACTTAACTATGGACACAGTATACCACAAATTACATGTTATATAATATTCTAAAAGGAATAATTTTAATGTAACAAAATAATGTAATGTTTCCTGTTTGTTGCTACTGTGATAAACTTTTATTTAGAACAGACGCATTTTGCTTTTTTTAAAGCACTTGGATTCCCAGGTAGATGCCATGTTTCTTGACTTCCGCAAGGTGTTTGATACAGTTCCCCACAGTTGTTTAATGAACAAAGTAAGAACATATGGACTATCAGACCAATTGTGTGATTGGATGGAAGAGTTCCTAAATAACAGAACGCAGCATGTCATTCTCAATGGAGAGAAGTCTTCAGAAGTAAGAGTGATCTCAGGTGTGCCACAGGGGAGTATCATAGGACCATTGCTGTTCACAATATATATAAATGAGCTTGTGGATAACATCGGAAGTTCACTGAAGCTTTTTGTGGATAATGCTGTAGTATATTGAGAGGTTATAACAATGGAAAATTGTACTGAAATGCAGGAGGATCTACAACAAATTGACACATGGTACAGGGAATGGCAACTGAATCTCAATGTTGACAAGTGTAATGTGCTGCGAATACACAGAAAGATAGATCCTTTATCATTTAGCTACAATATAGCAGGTCACAACTAGAAGCAGTTAAGTCCATAAATTTTCTGGGAGTAGGCATTAGGAGTGATTTAAAATGGAATGACCATATAAAATTAATCGTTAGTAAAGCAGATGCTAGACTGATATTAATTGGAAGAATCCTAAGGTAATGCAATCTGAAAACAAAGGAAGTAGGTTACAGTACACTGCTTGAATACTGCTCACTTTTGTGGGATCCGTACCAGATAGAGTTGGTAGAAGAGATAGAGAAGATCCAACGGAGAGCAGCGCGCTTCAATACTGGATCATTTAGTAATTGCGAAAGTGTTACGGAGATGATAGATAAACTCCAGTGAAAGACTCTGCAAGGGAGATGCTCGGGCTTTTGTTGAGAAGTTTCGAGAACATACCTTCACCGAGGAGTCACGCAGTATATTGCTCCCTCCTACGTATATCTCGCGAAGAGACCATGAGGATAAAATCAGAGATTAGAACCCACACAGAGGCTTACCGACAATCTTTCTTTCCACGAACAATACGAGACTGGAATAGAAGGGAGAACCGATAGATGTACTCACCGCCACGCACCGTCAGGTGGCTTGCGGAGTATAGATGTAGATGTAGATTAAAACAAAGTAGGCAAAACATACAAAGTCACTTGTGGACTCATGTAAACTAAAATATATTGAGTGTCAGTGAAGTGCAATGGACTAAAAAATGAACTTATTTGAGTATGTCTGTCATAAACAAACAGCAATTACTTGCTAAAATATATATCAGTCAAGACAGGCGTTGAATATGATCTCACAACAGCAGCGATACACAAAACTATGACAGGTAACCAAGTGGCTAGGTAAAGTAGAAGCCAAAATACTATCCACTGAAGATGCTTCCAAATAAAGCAAAAAGCACCCGATATAAATAAGACTTTTATTACAGTTGCAAAGGACAGAATATGTCTCAATATTGCAGGTAAAAACTGCAACTGCAAAGAGAAGCTACAGAAAAGGGAAAAAGAGATGACAGCTTGAACCTTTGATTGCTTTCAGGAGCTGCAACGCTGTCGTCATCTACATCACTGCGGTCTTTGTCATATTAACTATTTTGTGTTTGTTGTGGGAGCATTGTCAACATCAACTTAACAATAACTCGCATTGTCCATAACAAGAAACTGTTCCCTAAACCATAATGTAGATGTCTCTGAGTCCATTTCAGAATAATAACTCCTAAATTGCTCTTTTCTGCTCGAAACACTTATTTGCTTTCTGGAATGAATCCAGAAGCAGAACCAATGTGAAGCATGATTTGTTTGTCCCCCTTTACTAACTTGCACTTTAAAACCACCTGAACCATCACACAGTTTCCAACATGCTTCCCTTTCGTTATTATAGTTTACCCATGTTTCATCCAAGCAAAAAAATGTTCTTATTCCCACATTTTTCTTATTTCAAGAATACTTCTTAAAACTTGTGCTCTTGAAGCAGCGATATCACAATGTTCCATTAAAAATTCCCGTCATTTTGAATCCAGTTTTTTCTGTACTGTTTGACGCATTTTCAACATAATTTTTTTGACGGTATGAAATTCAACTGTCTAGAATATATTTAGCACAACTCATCTTAGAACATCTTTGTCAAAATCGTCCAAATAAATGACAGGCTTCTCAAGATTGTGATGTTTCCCTGACATTCTGAAAACTGAGATTCCACTGGACAGATAGATTACCTTCACTGGCAATCCACTGAATAGTTCCCAAGCTGATGGCATTCACTTCTGCAGATTCTAGAGATCGCAAAACATCTGTAATAGGTCCACTGTTTTTTGTTACATGCTTGAAGGACATGTTTATCCTGTAAATTACATCTCTCGCTTGTTTGTGGAGAATTTGTCGCTTACCACCACCATCAGCCATGACAAATCACAACCGACCAAATAAAAATTCACGAAATAACTACCACAATCACCTTCAATGCCTGCACTGGCCAAGACGTTCACAGCAGAGGGCAGATAAAACTAAAGAATGTTTATTGGCTATTGGAGAATGATGTCACGTCAGATGCACAGAACGAGCCTAAACTCGACCACCATTGTTCAAGTTTCCAATGTACGGGCATTGCTTGTTGTGGGAGCTTTGTCAACATCAACTGAGTGATAACTCGCATTGTCCGTAACACACAAGTATGGAAGAAACTTTTCCCTAAACCATAATGTAGGACACGGAAAGTACTCTGGAATTTTTGGTTCCTTTTTTGGAACAGGACACAATTACATAAAAATTAACATGGGACATTAACACAGTAAAATTAAATAGCAATAAAAACAGACACATTGGAAATAATTACTACAGCCCACAGTAGCCTCATAGAACTGAAGCCCTCAGTAAGTGGCAAATAACGAATCATTTAATGTTGAAAATTGTACACAACTATTCCACACATAGCAAATACATGCACATAATAGACTATGGCAATTAAGTAAAACATGGCACTCTACCCGCTGTAATACAAATTTTACTGAGAATTCCATGCTGTGGAAGTAGCCTACTGATCTTGTGAAACTACCCAGGATGGTATGAAAAATATAAATCGCAAATCTGTCCGTATGAACAAAAGTTTAACACTCTGCCACTTGCACTCAGTAATATTTTTGCAGGTGCCAGAAACCATTCTTTAGCTGAAGCGTGTGATACAGACTCACGGTGTCTTGTTCTCTGCAACAGCAAATGTACAGAATTACCGTTACTGCATCTCATGGCAGGTCCCATCTTCAAGGCCATGACAAGGCACAAAAGACTCCACTATAAAACACAATTTCGCTCAGGCGATGTCAATCATTTGGTGGCAGTGTGGGTTAGCTCCGGTGAGCATGCCAATCGTTTGGCGTCAGTGTGGGACAGAGAGCTATTTCTAGTGTACGCTTCTCTCTGGAGAAACCCCGGGCCTACCTTAAAGCAGTGCATGGTGGAATGAGATGCCACTAGTTTGATCTGCTTGGCTCATGACCAATCAGCAACGTCTGTGTCACCATACAGCCCACCCTCTTCCCCCCTGCAAGAAAGAGATGGTATGGGAGGCATCGGTAATGGCAGTGGCACCAGCTGCAGCCCCTTTACCTGGTGGCAGCATGGAGCACGGAGTGGCAGTGGCTGTTGTGGGAGCAAAGGCAATGGCACACATTGTGGACTCCACAGTGGGCTGCAGTGTGAAGTCAGCAGGACTGGCATATACAGTGGCGGCAGGCATAGTGAGGTGGGCGTTGTGTTGACCTGCGGAGAGCCTGGTGCTTGGTGATGTGATGTCATTTTCACCTAAAAGACATGCGCAGCAGTCAGTAGAAGATCCGGCAGTGGGGACAGGGTGGCAGAAGTCACTGGCCGCTCTGTTGTTTTGGTCATCAGGGCTAATGACAAGGCACAGCATCCACCCAGAGGTTGCATGAGCCGCCACTCAGATTAGCGTTGCTTGGTGCACCCTCAATCTCGACCAGCGGAATGCACATGCTCGGGAGGTCAAGCATGTATGCCGCCTTCAGGTGATCGATTGAGCCTAGGCGGCAGAGTTGTACAGCTGTAAGGAGGACATCTTCATGCCACATGAGATGACAAGGTGCAGGCCTGAGTACTGACAGCGGAGCAGCAGCTACCAAGTGTCTACCCAGGGCATCATGTATGTAATGTGCTGACACAGACGTCATACCATATAGGTTAGTGTGCACCTGGCACCATGCATAGTTGCAGGCTGAGACCTGTATTTATATTGTTCACATCAGTAGGAGCTCGGAGTCGGCAACCTGGGTGAGGGCGAGGGCTGCATAGTTGTGAGGAGCACTAAGGGCACACGATCAACTAAGGCAATCAGCAATTACGTTGTTCATTCCGCCTGCATGTCAGATGTCTGTGATAAACTGCATGGTATACTACTGTTGTTAGAATTGGCGGGGTGAGATCTGTGTACCGTCTTTGCCGCAGAAATGTGTTGTTAAGGTGCAGCGGCTACTACTTCACCGAGGTACGGAAATACCTAACCACCTCATACATAGCAATGACCTCGCAATCATGCATGGCCCAGAGCAGCTGTGGATCCATAAGCTTCACTGGGGAAACTGCCAGGGGCTGCCAAGTCTCTGCAGTGTGTTGCTGCAGGACTGTGCCTAATGGCAGACTGGCTGGTATCTGTGACAACTGCGAGTGGAACCGTTGGGCAGGGGTGTGTTAGGAGGGCAGCTTGCCAGAGGTCATACTTCATTCAACCAAAACTGGTTGACGTTTGTGCCATCCAGGGAGCAAGCCTGTTGCCTTTTGTGCGATCACCCTGGAGTGCACCCATCAGCAGCACGTTCACGGCACCCTTTAGGTGGCTCCTGAAAAAATTTGCCGTCCTGAAAACATGCCAATTGCTTGTATGTGGTGGGATGTGGGAACTCATATACAGCCTGGACTTTCTCAGTGTGCATCTCCAGGTTAATAATAACACTATCGCCTGGAGGCGAGAGAATGCCTCCTACAAGCGGCGGCAGTGCTCTGGGAGATCGTGTGAATTAATCAGACTATCGTCCAACTAGGTGAAACACCCCAAGATGCCATGTGGGATGTTGTCAAGGAAATGTTTCCATGCCTGTGCAGCATTTTGGAGGCCAAATGGCATAATGGTATTCTCTAATAGGCTAAAAGGTGTAATGATGGGTCTCTTCCCTACATCTTCAGAGGCAACTGGTATCTGTGTGAATGTTTTGTGCAGTCCACTTTACTGAAAATGGTTGTGCCACACAAGTCATCACTGTAACTGTGCAAAAGCAGAATGGGGTAATGATCAGGCACCATTCTGGAGTTAAGCGACCAGAGCAACTTCTGCCTCAAAATTGGCCTGCATGGCTCTCAGTTTGTTGGGCGGTATGGGATGGGGACAGCAGAAAACAGGTGACCCAGGCATCGTGGCAATATAGTACCATGAGTCCTGGTGAACTTCACAGAGTGCACTGGATGGACAGGTGATGAAGGATAACTGGTGAGGAGGTCGGTGAAAGGGCCAGAGTAGGAGAGCTATTTGATGGTGTAAGAGGTGGTGCGATGGGATCAATGTGTGGTGGAACAATGGGAGGTGGCGTCGACAATACAACAGTTCGGCAGATCAAGGAGGAGGCCTTAATGAGAAATAAAATAGGTGCCAAGCATGGGGTCCCTAAAGACAGCCACGGTAAAAAGGTCCATGGGAAATCTCTACCAAGGCCTAGGTCAATGGATCAGATGTGGGAGCAGTAGATTTTGATGGATGAGCCGTTTGCTGTAGTGAGAAGTAGGGGGCAAGGTGAACAGCTGCCAGTAGAGGGTAATAACCAGAGGAGATAGGTAGAAAGGTCAGAACCAAAGTTGAGGAGGTAGGGTGGCAAGAAGTGGATGTTACCACGATTACATACAAAGCGGTGCTGTGAAATAATGGAGCAGCTGAGCACACATACTGCCATTTGCTGTCGGCATTTGGGGTCCACCCACATGGTGCATGGCAGTTTGCAGTGTCTCTGTTGAAACGCTCGGGGCAACAGCAATATTTAATGGCATCATGAATGGAGGGGGCGGGGTTGATGGGACAATCATGCACGGGGCGGTCGTAAGCAGCACTGGGTGGAGGTGAGCAGTGCGAGGGTGCAGGAAGCAGTGAGCTTACCCATCTCTCCATCTTCTGGGTTATTAGCTGTGCCATGTCTAGCTGTGCCATGTCTGTCATGGGGGTGGGGGCTGGGGAAGCTTGGCATGGTGCAGCTTGCATGAGTGTGCAGTCATGGATATGGAAGTTGTGATGTTGCATGTTGGCAGCGACAGTGTGCAAGTTTGAACCTTGAACAGTGGCGGTCGCAGCATCAGCACTCAAACTCCTGTGCAGCTAATACTGTGCTCAAACTCACATGGTGTGCTTTTAGAGGTAAAACATGGATGCAGATGAGTTCAGAGACCATTCAGTGACAATTTTACATTTATAGATGTCTTTGTATTTAATTAAGAATCAAGAAAGTTTGATAGCATTTACTGCTAAGCAATGCATCTCCATCATTGTGTTTTTAATTTTCTTAGAAGAATGTATGATGGAAAATAAAATTTTAGTGCAAAAAAATTAATCTGCAGACTAGTAAGTTAACAAGTTTTGGACAATATTTTACAGAAAGTGTTGTCAACTGAGTTCAGATTGCAGTCAGTTGAGTTTTGATGTGTACAGGGTGGCAGTCAGTTAAGGAGTATTTAGTGAATTTGTTTTAAAAACTTATTTTAAAGGCCCCAGTCAAATCTTTACAAGTTTTCTCCCAGAACAACTTTGGCTGTGTCTACGTGACGCAAGTTTCCTGCCTTTCAGAAACCAAGCATTTCTGTCCAGTTAAAGCTGCTGATGATACAACACCTTGAGCCCTCTGCTGGAACTGCTAGAAAATTCACACCATCAGTTTTAGCCAATAGTGTGTGAGAGATACAAGTTACTTGTGTGGAAACTGGAGGATTGTGCAGTGCAGAACACAGATACTTCTCTCTCTTGTGGTCCAGACCTCAACTAGAAAGGACGCCTTTCTTGGGAGGCAGTGCCTCTGGCTCTCAACCCATGGCTGGCCACCAACATAACTTAACATGAACCACCTCCCCTTCCAGTGCCCATTTGTTCAGTTGTTCCTCCTTATAGAATGGCCTCCACCAGGTACCTTCCTCCCTAGGTATTCCGCACACCGAAATATATTCACTTTGTTTTACCTAAATTTCTATTCTGTCATTTAACGGCAGCCCTGCATGCCCACTTACAAGTCCTGAGTGCTCGACCTTCTGTACATTGTCATCATTAAGTCAGATGCAACAACCTTCTTACCTCTCCCCGCCCATGTACAGATATTCAGAACCACTGAAATTACATGTTAAAAGATTTTTATTAAGATAGAAACTTGTAATCATATCTTGTACATTGTGATAAAGTTCAGCACAATTGGATAAGTCAAGAAGTACGGTACGTAAAGCACTGACTGGAGAAATTGACAGGCCACTCTGGAAACGGAAAGTAGAGACATGCTGGATTACC